>NC_133664.1:105648243-105739942 GCF_037893015.1 Macrotis lagotis
CTCTTCTTTTGTTTTGGGTTTTTTGGGGGGGGTTTGGGTTATTTTTAGATTTTTCAAGGCAATTGGGGCTAAGTGGCTTGCCCAAGGCCACACAGCTAGGTAATTATTAAGTGTCTGAGGTTGGATAATGCTCTCTTCTTAAGGCAATTTCTCTTCAGTTATCACATACTGAGAGCTGAGGAAGTCTTTCTGAAAATAGAATAGAGCATATGCATTGGAAGAGATGCCAGAATAAGTGCAACCCTTTCTGCTAGCTCACTACCTATCATCAGAAGATACCCATGATAAGCATCCATTCAGAATGAAATTAACAGTATGACAAGTAAAGGGATGATTCTAAGGAACACAGTGGTGCTGTGTTAAGTTGTCCCTGAAATAACCTCTCTCTCTCTCTCTCTCTCTCTCTCTCTCTCTCTCTCTCTCCCCCTTTTGAGTACAACTAGATTCATCTTACAATCACCTTTATTTTTGTTCAGGGAAGATGATACTCTGCTATACTGTGGTTAAACTGGTGGCACAGAAATACTCAGATGTCTGATTTCTGTTTGTAGAATCCAGAATTAAAAGAAAGAATTGCTGTGCTGTTCTAGTGGCATTGTAGCCATCTGAAATTTCTCCTTTTTCCACAAGACCCACATCAATAGAATAGTGGATAAGCTTTAGACCCAACCCTTCGTCTTGTCTATACCAGAACATATAGTCATGTCTCAGATCTTGGTCACATCTCAGTTCTACCTTCTGTCCTATTCCTGTGACCAGATATCTAAAGTTCTGAGTAATGCCAGCATCTGTGGGATCTGTGGAAAAAGAAAAAAAAAGATGTGAAAAAGAGCTGCAGAAGCTAGGTATTAGAAACATAAGGAAAAGATTTGGAGTTAGATATGAAAAAATTAAGAAAGAGAATTTAACATATAAAAAGCACTCACCTATATTCAGGAGAAAAAAGACAATGAAGTAGAGGAGCCTGGTACCCATTAGGGTAGGAAGGAGTAAGAGCTCTTCTTACATAACCCCAGCTGTTTCTGCAGTACTCAAAGACTTAAGGTAACAGGAAAAAGCTCCAGCAAGAAATGGGCTCCACCCTTCTCTTACATAATGGTTCATCAATAGTTAAATTGCAGAATCTTAAATTTCATGAATTAGAATGAATCACAGAAAAAAACCACAAATCAGAAGAAAGAAATCGAAGTTTAGGTTGGGTGACTGGCCTATGATCCTAAAGCTAGTGAGGAATTCAGTTCCATAACTAGCTTTTTCCCCCTCCCAGTGTACTCCTGTCTCCATATATTGTGGACTTACATAGATTTGACAAACAATATGTTGTTCTGTTTCCACAGAAGAAAGTGGAAATGACTCAGTTCCACATATCTCTTTCCAATTTATTATAATGAAACACTACAAACAGTTTGATGAATAATTAAAATTGACAAGAACTGAGGACTAGAGTCCTTTGTACAAGGGGTACTTTGTAACTAAATCAGATTGAGGTTTAGGAAAGGGAACTTGAAGCAACCAGAAAAAGGAACTAATTTCTTGAGGTAAAAAAAATGCCTCTGGGCATAAATGAACTGGCTGAATGATCTGCTTACAGAAAAGCTCACTCTCTATAGACTTTTCATTATCAAGAGAAAACAGCAACACATTTAAAGTTTTTCCCCTCCTCCTGGATTCTGAGCCTTTGACTTTTTTGCTGAGCTGAGATACAAATCTCAGAGATAGAAATCCAAGGAGAGAGACAAAGAGAGACAGTAACAGAAGAAAGAGAGAGGGAGGGGAAGAGAGAGAGAGACAGAGATAACAGTCAAGTCTTTCCCTAACACTAATAATAACAATAATAACAAAAATAATAATAATAATAATAATAATTCTAGTGCTTACTAAGTCAGACAGTGTCCTAATGTTGCTGCTGATTTGTTTCTTGGGCTCGGTTTTGCCCTACGATGATCAAGACTCAAATTTAGGAATGCAGGGTTTGGAAAGAAAATAGAGATTTATTAAAGGAAGTTACAGCAAATTAAGAAAGTAACAGAAAAGTTAAAAAGAGTTTAAAGAGAAGACCACGTGGATTGCTGAATGAATTGGCCAGGCCAGCTGGCTAGGGTTCAATAGAAGACTGGAAGGTAAAAGAGGATAACCCCTTTCCTCTTAATCTCTTTAAATTCTCTCCAAGAGTCCATAGGAGGGGTGGTGATCTAGGAGTGACCCAAGTTCCTCATTGGAGATTTTGCCTTTTGGGGAGGGGTCTCTTTTTGGGTGGTCTTGGGTGTTTCCAGGGCCTCCCAGGCTACCCCACCAAATAAACAATGCAATCCAAATCAGATTGAAGGTATGGCCTAAATTAGACAACAAAGGAAGAAGGAAGATTCCCTTTAAAATGCAAACAAAAAATTTACAAAGTTTGTCTCCAACTGATCTCATCACTTTCATGCCCTGATTTCTGTGCATCAATAAGCTCTTTTAGTGATTAACTGTTTTGATTCTGCCAACAACCTTAGGAGGTATATGGTATTATTACCCTCATTTTACAGATAAAGAAACTGAGGCAGACAGAGACTAAGTGTCTTACTCAGGGGTCACAAAGTTGTGAGGATCTGAGGCTGCATTTGAACGCAGGTTTTCCTACTTCAGGTCTAGCACTCTAGTCACACCTGGAGAAGGTTTGAGCCTCTCAGCTGAAGACTACAGATGGGGTCATCCTATGAACAGTGAGAAAAATGACCCAATCCAAAGACAATTGTGCCAAGAACTGGAAATATGAGAAATAAGAGGCCCAGAAGAAAGTAGCACCATCAGACAATTAGAAATTGTTGCCTCTGTAGCACTAGGGAGATTAGTTCCCCCTTCAGACATGTGTCCTAGCCACATTGTTACCTAGATACCTTCCTTATTTATGTATGTGGAGGCATGTATGTTCCCAATGGGTGTAGGCTTCCCCACTCTTATATAAATCCCGGAGCCCAGAATAGCAACCAATTAGCAGTAGAACAATTTAGTCAAGAGAGCTTAGTGGAACAATCACCCAAGCTGATGTGCATGTGAGGAACAGCCCAGTCAGGCTATGATTAGCCAGAGAGCTTTATCCATGGAACTGTAGCTGCTAGCTACTTGGGTTGGGTTCTGTCTATGAGGAATCATTATTCAGACTGGGAAAGCATGGGTCAAAATAAAACAAAAATTTATTAAAAACCTAAAAATAGGTTTATTTATACATTCTATTTCCTCTTCTGCTAATCTAGAATGTGTAAATAAACCTATTTGAGAACAAAGAAATCAAACGACCATAGAAAAATTTCCTAAGAAAAAGCATCGGGACTAGATGAATTTACAAATGAATTCTAACAAACATTTAAAGATCAAGTAGTTCCAATGTTAAATAAATTATTTGAAATAATGGGCAATGAAGGAGTCCTACCAAACTCCTTTTCATGAAAAAAAAAACCATGATATTGATATCTAAACCAGGAAGAGCAACATCAAAGAAAAGGATAGACCAATTTCACTAAAGGATATGGATGCAAAAATCCTAAATAAAATTCTAGCTAGAAGATTACAATAAGATAGACCAAAGATTATACATTGTGACCAAATCGGAGTTATATTAGGAATGTAGGGAGGGTTTAACATAAGGAAAACTAAAGCCATCCCTTCCACATTGTGACTTTCTTCATCATGGTTTCAATATGTCCTGGATCAGCATAAAAAATTAAATAGAATTTTGGGAGAAATTTTGTATCTTGACTATTTTGTATTTATTTTATGGCTACTATTCCATTCAGCTCTGTTCTCTCTGTGCATTCATTTCCCCAACTGGTACCCATATTAAAAGGTTGAGTCTCCTTAGAAGGAGTGACTATTACTACTATATTTATAAACATGTACACACACACATATATATATATATATATATATATACATATATTTATATGCTTATACATCTTACTAACAAAAATCTATAGTCTTCTATTTCAACTTGGATGAATGGCAACCTGGGGAAGATCTTTAGGAAAGTGAACAGGTTGATAAAGTCTCAAGTTTGAGGAGCCATGAAAGAAAAAATTTATGTCTTGTGGTGATGTAGGAAAAGTAAGTGAATTGAAATTGAAACTGAAAAACAGTGTCAGATGGAAGAGGTGTTGAGTAGGTAGAATCCCCCACATTTGGGAACAGATTTGTAGTGTGAATTAAAAAAATTAGGATTCCTTCTAGGTTACCCTTCCCCTGCCCAATAAACCTGTAGCTTGATAGCCCCAGGGACCCTTTTGAGTTCTAAAAAATGTGAAATCTCATACATCCCCTCTCCATCCTCAACCCATTAACTAGAAAGATGCTTAGGCATCTTTAATCTATATTTTGAACAAAACCCTTGGCTAGTTTTTGGACTCATATCTTATATCTGTATGCTTAGAAATTATCTTTTAATACTTGTCACACCCTGGACCAAGTCAATGACTTCCAGAAATTCCACTCAAGAAAACTGCAAAGAAATTGCATATGGTGAGAAGACTCATCTTAGATAACTCTATCAATCTCTACCTTCATGTCCTACCCAGATAATAGGTCCTGTCTTAGGAAGAGAAAAATGAAGAGAATGGATGACCTTATTCCTAAATGACAATCAAAATTGCTGTTCTCCTTATACTAAATATAAAAAAGATTTTTGGTAAGTGCCTGTAATATAATGCAAAATGGACTTGTTAGAAGAATTTCTCCTCAAAATCCTATCATGTAAGAGCTCTTTAAGACCCTTTAGAACAAGAACAGAGGGTTAGTACTTGGGAGATATTAGAGTCAGCAAAGTCTCTTCTGTTGGAGTTACCTATTGGCTGGAACCAGACATAGTATTAGTATAAGAATCCTTCAGACTGAGATTCACAGCACAGATATATTATGAGATTTGAAAGCATCAATAATACTCAAAAGATTACCTGAATATGATCCAAATATGGCATTTTCTTCCTTGGTTTTGAAATTTAATGTAGGTAGAACACCTCACCTTTTTTTATTGACATTTTTTTCAAAAAGGAAATGATTTTATGGTTAAACTGAGTATTTATATGTACATTGCTGTCTGGTTTATATTATCAAATTCTAGGGTTAAGAGAAAGCTGAAAGACACTATACTTATTAGAGATTTTCCTCTGTCAGTGACACCAATATTAACAAAATGATCATCTGTACCCCCAACCTAAGGTCTTATCTATATCAGAACAAATAATTATGCTCCAGATCCTGGACATATCTCAATCTCATCTTGTGTCCTAATGATATTACCAAATGTCTCAAGTTCTGGGTGATTTCAGCATCCATAAAGTCTATGAAAAAAGGAGGAGGAACTGAAAATCAGGAGTCAGATACTAGGCACCCCAAAAAAGCTTCAAGTTGACATTTTCAAGTTCACTAAAGTAATTTCTCAGGATTCACCTGCTTCCAGGAGAAAAATGGTCACATTAAAGAATGTGATTTCCATGCAAAGGTCTGGGAAGAAATGAGTAGAATGTCTTCTCAGTTCTGATCTCCAAAGTCATGAAATATAGGGAATTAGAAAAGTTCTAAAGGGAATCTATCAGTAAAATATCACTCCACAGTTCATGATGTTTCTATTTTGCTGAAGGACTTCAGAATAAGCACAAGTATCTTTCAAAAAATGTGACCATACCTACCTACTCTTTATTGTCTCATCAAGTATAGAATTACAGGAAATGTGAGGGTTGAAATGGAGAAGCCAGAACTAGAAAACACATCTCTTGACTTCCTTTTTTTTTTTTTGCAAGACAATGGGGTGAAGTGACCTGAAGTGACACAGTTAAGTGTCTGAGGTTTGATTTGAACTCAGGTCTTCCTGACACCAGGGCTGGTGCTCTATTCACTATGTCATTTTTCTACCATTCTAGACTTATTTTACCTCTCTATATTGCCACCTGAATCATTGGTCATAAGTACTTTTTTATCTAGCATATTCATTCTGAATATCTCTTCTGATGTCCTTAAATGATATATCTTGTTCTGTGTTTTGGATTTCAATTGATCTAGTATCTTTATATTCTCTTTGGTAATAAACATTAAGGGACTTCGTGGAATCTTCAGAGACATGATTTCATATTTATATTGCTATTTTTATTCATTTCTTTCTGAAAATTCCATGGAATATATCAAGCCTATCCAAATCTCCTCAGAGGCTAATATCAGACAACTTAAAGCTTAGAAGGTTTGTGGTTGCCCATATTTGCATGTGAAAGGCATAAATTTAGACCAAAAGATTCAAAATGGAAAGTGATTGTCTCAGAGTGACTTCAACTATCTTTTCTTCTATTTCTCTTTCTTTTACATGGCAGGTCCAGGGAATATTAAAGTTGGAGGATTTTAGTGGTGTAGGCCCATGTAGCCCTTTGCTTTATATTGATTGGAATGAAATTTCACAAATTGTGTTAAGGGGCAATGTAGATTGACTGCTTTATTAAAAAAAAACACCTCAGGAACTGATGGGGAGTTTAAGGGTACTTTGAAACTCTAAATTTGATAGGGACTTGGGGTTGACATTTTGATACTGCTAGCAAGATGAAGTGAGTTCAAAAGGCTGAGTAAATGACTGTATTCTTATTGCCTGTCAGATTTTGCTTCCAAAAGAATTAAGCCTCTGGGACTTAGACTCTAGGAAGTGACAGATCTTTCTTTTTGGAAAGAAAGCTAAAACATAGATGAGATTTTTTTTCCCCTAGATGGCTGAATTATTAAGAACTGACTTTCTTGGTAAAAAAAGCTCAATCTCTGGGCTATAAACTTAAAAAAAAAGAGATGTCAAAATTATCTCTTCCACAAATGGAGAAGTAGGAGTACTGATGAAGACAAGAGCCAAAGACTTAGTTTGCAGTATTAATGATAAAAACTTATAGAAAAAATATAGTGGTACAAAGAAGCACAAATTCAATACTTAGGACAGTCCCCATCCACCCATCCTAGAAAAACACAATGTCATCATGTGAAGCCATAGGTGCTGCCCTTCTAAGTAGGTTCCTCAATCATAATTCTTCCCCACATAATACTCTCTCCTTGTATGTACTGACCTCATGCATTCCCTGTCTGTACCACCCTCTTCTCTTTATGTATAATTTTTATTTATTTCCCCTGAAAGAGAGATGTTTCCTGTAAAACTTTGACACAGATGTATAGGCAATAAATTCTATTTCTATGGCCCTCATTGTGCTTCTTTATTTTTTTTAAAGAAAGATTTTGTTTATTTTGAGTTTTACAATTTTTCCCCTATTCTTGCTTCCCTCCCCCTACCCCCCCACAGAAGGCATTCTGTTAGTGCTTACATTGGTTCCATGTTATACATTGATCTCGGTTGAATGAGATGACAGAGAAATCATATACTTAAGGAAGGAAAATAAAGTATGAGATAATAAAATTATATAATAATATGCTTTTTTTCCTAATTTGATGGTAATAGTCTTTGGTCCTTGTTCAAAGTCCATAATTCTTTCTCTGGATACAGATGGTATTCTCCATTGCAGATAGCTCAAAATTGTCCCTGGTTGTTGGACTGAAGGGATGAGCAAGTCGATCGGGGTTGATCATCACCCCTATGTTGCTGTTAGGGTACACAATGTTTTTCTGGTTCTGTTCATATTACTCAGCATCAGTTCATGCAAATCCTTCCATGCTTCCCTGAATTCTCATCCCTCCTGGTTTCTAATAGAACAATAGTGTTCCACGACATACATATAACACAGTTTGTTAAGCCATTCCCCAACTGAAGGACATTCACTTAATTTCCAATTTTTTTGCCACCACAAACAGGACTGCTATAAATATTTTTGTACAAGTGATGTTTTTACCCTTTTTTAAAATAATCTCTTTAGGGTATAGACCCAGTAGTGGTATTGCTGAGTCAAAGGGTTTGCACATTTTTGTTTCCTTTTGGGCATAATCCCAAATTGCTCTCCAGAAAGGTTGGATGAATTCACAGCCCCACCAACAATGTATTAGTGTCCCAGATTTCCTGCATCCCTTCCAACATTGATCATTGTCCTTTCTGTTCTTTATTCCTCAGTCTGAGAGGTGTGTAGTGGTATCTCAGAGATGCTTTAATTTGCATTTCGCTAATAAGTAATGACTTGGAGCAATTTTTCATATGACTATAGATTTCTTTGATTTCCCCAGCTGTAAATTGCCTTTTCATATCCTTTAACCCTTTGTCAATTGGGGAATGGCTTGTTTTTTTGAAAATTTGACTCAGTTATGTGTATATTTTAGAAATGAGTCATTTGTCAGAAATACTACTTGCAAAAATTGTTTCCCAATTTACATTTCTTTTGATCTTGGTTACTGGTTTTGTTTGTGCACAAGCTTTTTTTTTTTTTTTTTAGTTTTTTGCAAGGCAATGGGGTTAAGTGGCTTGCCCAAGGCCACACAGCTAGGTAATTATTAAGTGTCTGAGGCCGGATTTGAATGCACAAGCTTTTTAATTTAATGTAGTCAAAATTATCTAGTTTTTTTTTTTTAATGATAGTCTCCATCTCTTCCTTGGTCATAAACTGTTTCCCTTTCCATAGATCTGGCAGGTAAACTACTCCTTGATGTTCTAGTTTGCTTATATTGCTTTTTATGTCTAAATTTTGTATTCATTTGGATCTTATCTTGGTATAGGGTGTGAGGTGTTGGTCTAATCTAAGTTTCTTTCATACTAACTTCCAATTTTCCCAGCAGTTTTATTGAAGAGAGAGTTTTTAACCCAATAACTGGACTCTTTGTGTTGATCAAACAGCAGATAACTATAATTGTTTCCTGCTATTGCACCTAGTCTATTCCACTGGTCCACCACTCTGTTACTTAGCCAATACCAGACAGTTTTGAGGACCGATGCTTTATAATATAATTTTAGATCTGGTAAGGCTAATATGCTTCTTTATTTAGTAGATGTGCTTGAAATAATAGTTTTCTCTAAATGATTATTTAAAGTTGGTTGACTATGGTTCAAGTGGATAAGGAACAAATATATTCTGAAAAATTCAAGAGGTGAAAAAAGTCATTTGTTAGAGTTTCTCATTGAATTTATTGGTCACTATTCAATCTAGCACAAATTAAATATTTTTTTGTAAATATATGGAGTAATTGTATGAGATTGAATGTTTTCAAACTAGATGAGTTTTTCTTGGGGACTAAGGGATATATCCCTAAGTATCTTGTAAATAATTACTTTTAGAAATATATAATCTTACAGATGTTAAAGTCCTTAGAGATAATAACCAGCATATATATATATATATATATATATATATGATCTCATTTTATTTTCATAATAACACTAGAGAAAAGATTGACTTATTTTCCTTTTTTTAATTGATGAAGAAGTTAAAGCAGGCAGAAGTTAAGTGATTTGCCAGGGTCATGCAGTAAATCTTTGAATCCTGATTTGAACTCTGGTCTTCCAGACTCCAGGTCCAGTCAGTATCCATTGTGCCACTACTTTAATGATAACTTCTATATTTTTTTAAGACGTGAATAGAAGTCGAACCTCCAGATTATAATTTTCATACTCTTGTTTATTCCTTTTTATTATTAATCAATCAGCTTTGAGGAAGGGTAACATAAAAACAAGTCAGGTATAGATTCAAGAGAGAGCTAGGGAGTTGAACAAATCAGGGAAATGTAGGTCAGGTGCTAGCTGTGGATAGTATCTCTGCTTTTTTTTTTATTAGGTGACAGTCTTTCTGCTTCTATGACTATGGAATGTTTATCTCTGATTCCTACTAGAGGCAGCCTCTCCTTAATGTTTGAGTATCTCTCTCCAGTGAGAGAAAAGGGTAGTGAAAGAGGCAGAGAGAGAGAAATTCTTTTTTCCCCTACAGACATTTCTTTAGGTAATTTTTTGATCTGCCTTTGCAAACTGCTAAACTCTTCTATGGCTTAGATATTTAAAGATTGCTAAAAATTGTCTTTTTTTTAGTTCGTTTAATGAGGTCAATGTCACACTCTCTTCTACTCATAAAGGAAAAGGATCACAATATGTCAATACCTTGTTAAAAGATTATATTATTATTACCTATGAGTAAATCCACCAGTTTCAGCTCAAATATTATCTTCCCTATTTATTATTACTATTATTATTAAAAGAAGTTAGGTACTCTACAAGATAGAGGAAAAAAGAGGGTACATTCCCAAAATGGGGGACAACTTGTTCAAGAGCACAGAAATAGAAGATGCATTATGTATGAAAGACAAGAAGGGTATTTCAAGTGAACTAAGTGTGTGAAAAGGAATTATACTTTTTTGTGTGTAATAGGCAATGGGGTTAAGTGATTTGCCCAGGGTGGCACAACTAGGCAATTATTAAGCATCTGAGGCTGCATTTGAACTCAGGTCCTTCTGCCTTCAGGGACAGTGCTCTATCCACTGTACCACCTAGCTTCCCCAAAAAGAATAATGGAAAGTCAGGAGAGAAACAAATTGTGAAGGTATTTAAATGTCAACTAACTCCCAACAGAAATTTGTGTTGGTTTTTTTTTTCATGGAAGCTGTAGGTACCATTACAGCTTATTCAATCTGGTACGTAGTTATATATCACTTTTGCTTTTGGAATATTATTTTGACAGCTGTGTGGAGAAAGGATGAGAGAGTGGAGAAGTTGAAAACAAGGAAATCAACATGAAGCTATTGCAACAGTCAAGGCAAGAGGGTTGAATAGGGCTTATATCTCTTTGAGTGAATGAAAAAAAAAACACATGCAAAAGATATTCTGGATGTGGAACTGACAGAACTTGTCAAATGATTTGAATGTTGGGTTAGGAAGAGTAAGAAGCCCAAGGCGACTTCTAGGAAGTTTCTTCCTTCAGAGAAAGAGAGTTTTGATAGCTCTTCAGTTTGATATCTCCAGGAATCATATTTCACTCTTTTTTGAAACCCCTAGACATTTTTAACCTGTCAAAATAGGCAGCTGTTATTGTGGTTGAATCCTTTTAGTATTAGTTTACTCTTCATGACTCCATTTTGGGTTTTCTTGGTAAGGATCCTGTAGTGGTTTGTCATTTCCTTTTCTTATATATTTTACAGATAAAGAAACTGAGGCAACAGGGTTAAGTGACAACACACAGCCAGTAAATGTTTGAGGTTAGATTTGACCACATTTGGGATTTTCTTTGCAAAACACTGGAATGATTTGCTTTTTCAGATTGTTTTTTAGTCAGGTCTGATTTTCTATGACTCCATTTGGGGTTATATTGGCAAAGATATTGGAGTGGTTTGCTATTTTCTTCTCCAGTTCATTTTACAGTTGTGTAATTTGAGGCAGACAGAGAAGCATTACTAGTAAATGTTTGAAGCTGGATTTGAACTCAGTTCTTGTTAACCCCAGACCTGGTGCTTTATCTACTTTATCATCAAGCTGCCCAGTAATGTGAAGACAGAAGCTAATTAGGATCATTTCTTTTCAAGGACTAAAATGCCTACTGGCTGAATAAACATAGTGGACTAGAAACAACTTTTGTTGTTTGCTGCTTTGGGACTGGGGTGCTTAATCTTTCTTGAGTCATGAACTGGTTGGCAATCTGGTGAAACCTATAAACCCTTTTCAGAATCATGTTTTTAAATGCACAAAAAAATAAGAATACATAGCAATCAAAAGGAAACCATTATATTGAAATGTAGTTATTAAAGCATTTTAGAAAATTCACAGAACACAGGATAAGAATCTCTTCACATGACAATCAGCACAACTCCTTTTGTTATTACCTGACTGACACTAGAAGAAATCAGAGGTCCATATTCATTTAAACAGAGACTCAGGTCTAGAAAGAAACTCTGATAACTGATTCTAAGGATCAGCAGTACTGAAGAGGGTATCTCCATTCATCCTGATTCATATCTTGTCTTTGGATCCAGATGGCTCTGGAAGAGAAAGTGAGGCTGGTGACTTAGCACAGCATTCTCTTATTCAGATCCAAGTCATGTGCTTGTCATGGCATCATCTCCCTGATGTCATGGTCTTCTTTGAGAATGAAGGGCAAACATTACTATTTGTAGATTCTAGGGTTAGAAGAAAGAATTTTTCCTCTTTCTGAAAGACATTGTATCTGTCAGAGCTCTGTCTGAGCTGCTGTTGATATTAATTGAGTAATAAATAAGTTTGGTTCTAACCACAGCCTTAGGTCTTGCTGATACATATACATATATATATACATACATACATATATTATATATATATATACTTATGCATATAATCATATCTCATATCCTGTTCTTAGTGTCACTTTATGTCCTGAACCTGTGACCAGGCATTTCAAGTTCTAGGTGACTCCAGAATCTATGAGATCTTTGGGCAAAGGACAAAGAAGGTAGGACATAGATGAGGAAGAAATCTGATACTATTGCCATAAAGATAAAGTTTAGATCTCTGTAAGGCAAAAGTTTCCAATCTGTAAACAAGATTTACCTAATTCTAAGACAGTGACCACAAATTTAAAAAAAAAACAATGTCTATGCAAGGTCAGTATCAGAAGGAATCAGGTACTGTTTCAACTCTGGAATTCATTGACTCTGAGACACTGGAGAATTAATAACCCTATATGGCATCCACTTAGTTATTTCTTACTCCCCCAACCCCAGATCTGAAAAAGAGCCCTGGAGGGAAGTGGTTGCCTGGTGCTAAGGTTCTCATCAAAGATTTCCTTTGAAAATCCTAAAACTCTGGAGTTAGGAATGACCATGTTTTACTTTGAAAATAAAGAAACTGAAGTCCAAAGAGGTGAATTGACTTCTCCATGGTTATATGCATAGAGAGGAAAAGCAGGGCTAGAAATCTGTTCTCCTTACTCCAAATTTAGTATTCTTTGGAGTATCCATTAGATCACCTACTTGGAACTTGTAGAAAAAGCTTTGTTCTCAAATTTGCTACTGCAAAAACACATGGTATTGGGAGACTGTGTGCATGTTTTTGAGTGAAAGGGATATAAATGAAAGCTGTAGTGGGAAGACAAAGATTAGGCATGAGAGGAAGTGACTGGTATTGAGATGACACCAGCAACTCAACATTAATGACTTTAACCCATTGTGAATGGTATGTCAACCTATTCTCTAATTTTTCTTTCAACTGATAAAGTTCTGCTCTTCCTCCCTTTCCCCCAATTTTTTTTCTGTCTGATAAGAAAGAATATTCAATTCAAAGATGTTTCCCTCTCTTCTCTATTACACATATACCTTGTTTAAATCAATTGACTGGTTCTAGATTTAAAAAAAAAACCTATCCCAATTACTTTTTAAGCTCAGTTCCCTTATTTTCAAATGGGAAGTTGCAACACAAAGAGTCAAGAAATATTTGGAACTGCCGAGAAATATGTAAAAAAGATCAAGATGCAGACCTGGTTCTGAAATGCCAGGTTTTTCTTATGGAAGAGACTTGATTCAATTCACAGAGAATCTTATAGGTTTGATTAATTAGTTATTTAGTAAGTATTCCAATGCAGAGAAAAGTTAAACAGCTGAGTCTGAACAATTAACAATAGAGATATGAGTAAACAAATGTAAATGGGAGGAGCCTTGGCAAAAAGCAGAATGCTCTCCTCAGAGATAGTTAGCCCTGGAAATTTCCTTGGAATATTGACTTCTTCTATACAATTAAAAATCTATGTCTCTGTGTGTGTGTGTGTATACACATATATGTATATATGTATGTATACATATGTATCATCTTCATATATATGAAGATATAGACACCTACATACATGTATATGTATATATATAAATGCATGAATAGGCATACACACACAAAAGTCTGCCTTACTTCTTCCACTTCAATATTCTCTTCCCCTCAAATGATAATTAAAGAAAGAAAAAGCCTTATATGTGTTTGTAGAGTTAATATGAATAGTTAAGCAAAGAAAATTTCTTTATTGGTCAAAAACTGTCTCTTTCTACATTCTGAGTTCTTTATCTTTCTATCAGGAGATGGGTAGTGTGTTTCATCATTAGCACTTTGGCATCATGATTGGTCATTACTCCAATCAGAGTTCCTTAGTCTTTCATAGTTGTTTATCTCTACTCTATTGTTATTGAATGACTTATTCTCCAATGTCTATTCACTTCACTCTGTTGGTTCACATAAGACTTTCGAAGTCTTTCTGAATTCCCCTCATCTTGTCTTATAGCACAATAATATTCCATAATATTTATATAACATAAGTATTCAGGCAGAGCCTAATTTATGGATACCTTCCTCAGATTGTCATTCTCTGCCACCTCAGTAAGATTTGAAACAGTTTTGTGCATTTGTTAATTTTGTTTTCTTAGGACTAATGTTTCCCTTATTATACCTTCCCTCTTCACCCTTGTTCTTTTTTCTTCTATTTCCCTGTTAAGAGAAATGTATATCATATATATATATATATATATATATATATATATATATATATATATATATATATACCCATACTCTCTGTCTTTTTCTGTCTCTATCTCTCGGTCTCTCTTTCTGTCTCTTTCTCTCTTTCTCTTTATCTCTGATTCTGTCTTTCTGACTCTCTCTGTCTCTGTCTCTCCCTCTCTGTCTTTCTGTCTGTCTGTCTCTGTCTTTCTGTCTCTTTCACTCTGTCTTTCTCTGTCTGTCTTTCCTTCACTCCCAACTCTCTCTCTCTCTCTCTCTCTCTCTCTCTCTCTCTCTCTCTCTCTCTCTCTCTCCCGTCTCTCTCCCTCTCTCTCTGCTCACCCTCCCTCCACTGATCTGGGTACTTTTTACATTAGCAGGTTTTGTTTTTTATTTGATTCATTTCATAAATAGATAAATAATTTCTAATGATATGTTTATCTATGAAAACACTTACTAAACTGGGTGTTTTCTTTAGAAAGTTTCCCTTTCCATGAGAAGGGGAAAATATTTCTTAAATATGATCACTGATGTCAGTGAATGATCAATCATTTATTAAAGGTTTACTAGATGTATTAATCATAAAGACAGAAAGATTATCCATGCCCTCAAGGAATACACAGTCTTTTGAGGGAGACAACTTGCATGTGACTATGTACATCAAGCTATAGGAAGGAAAAATGAGAGGCAATTTCAGAGGTATTAGGACTGAAGGTATTTGGAGTGATATATGAAAGGAAACAATTCCAAATATGCCATTCTCCCCCAGAGATAAGTAGAGAATGGAGGAAAGAATTTGGATGATGGAGAACATCTGTGTTGGTGGGATTTGAAATGGACAAGCAGAGTGGGTGCAATATCATCTCTTGTTGAAGTCCTGAATAAGTGATTTTGTGTGTGTCAGCAAAATTCAACAGAGCTTAGGAACAGAAAGAAGTAAGCCAAATTTTCAGGGAATATATACTAAAAAACAATTTTTCCCTGACAGGGATGGAGAGAGGAGGGAAAGGAGGGAAAGAAGAATAAATGGGAATGTGGTCTTTGCTGATTTCATTACCACTTCTCTGCCTCCAAGTCAATCTTGGTCATTATGGAATTGAAAAAGAAACCAAGAAACTTTAGTATTCTATACATATCAGGGCATGGAGAATGTGTGTGGGGTTATTATATATTATATGTATTATTATTATTGTTGTTGTTCTTGTTCTTCTTCTTCTTCTTAGCACAGAGGCCAGGTAAGATTTGTGTGTGACTGGACATTTTGGACCCAGTTGTAATATTATAGAATGAAAGTTTTGTTTTGTACCTCCCCTTGGGAATAAATACAATGAGTGTTAAATCCTTTATGCTTAATATGTATATGTATTAACTTCTGCTTGTAAGCATGTATGTTTACAGTGAAGTATAAAAATGATGAGAATATGTGACTAGAACATCCCTTAGAGCACTTTCCCTCTGGCGCCATTGTTTTCTAAGTGTGCTTCAGTGCCTTGGTCTCTGCATCTTGATCTTTAAAGGATCAGACAATTTGATGTTCAAGGTCCTGATGTCTTGGGAGAGAGAGACATGGTGGAGACTTTGTACCTATTATTCCTGGTTCTCATCACATGGCCAATACATTTTATCTTTCTGAATTCACTTTTTTGATGACATTCTTTATCTGTTCCTCTTCAGAGTTTCTTACAACATGCTCAGGCAACTTTCTATTGGTCTCTTTGTGTGGTACTTATCTTTAGTTCTTTACAAGAAGTCATGCTTTACATAAAGAAAATATAAAGTAATCCCAGTTGGGGGAAGGAGAGTGATAAAGAAACCCTCTTGTAGGAGATGTTGCTTGATCTGGGTATTGATAGAAAGTAGGCATTCTACTCCCAGTACATTTCCTTTTCATTCACTGACTCCATTTTTACAATATATTATATCTTCAAATTCAGCTCTCTTCTGTGCCTCATCTATAAAAGCTCCTTCTACCTGCTCTATTAAATGAGAAGGTTCATGAGTATTATCAGTATTATCTTTCCATGCAGGAATACATGCAGTTCATCATCATTAAGTCCCTCATAATTTACCCTTCTTGTCCACTCTATGCTTCACCTGAGTCCTGTACTTGAAGATCAAACTTTCTGTTCAGCTCTGGTCATTTCAACAGGAACATTTGAAATTCCCATTTCATTGAAAGTTCATCTTTTCCCTTGGAAGAGGATGTTCAGTTTTGCTGCGTAGTTGATTCTCAGTTGCATTCCAACCTCTTTTGCCTTCCAGAATATTACATTCCAAGTCTTATGAGCCCTTAATGTAGTTGCTGCTAAATCCTTTGTGATCCTGACTGAAGCTCTGTGAGATTTGAATTGTGACCTTTTGTCTGCTTGTAATATTTTCTCTTTGACTTGGGAGTTCTGGAACTTGGCTATAATATTCCTGGGGGTTGTTTCTTTTGCATCTTTCTGGGGGAGATCAGTGGATTCTCTCCATTTCTATTTTGCCCTCTGCTTCTAGGCTATCAAGGCAATTTTCCTATAGAAATTCTTTAAAAATGATGTCAAGGCTCTTTTTCTGATCATGATTTTCAGGTATCCCAATAATTTTTCAATTATCTTTCCTGGATCTGCTTTCCAGATCAGTTTTTTTTCAATGAGATATTTCACATTTTCTTCTAACTTTTCATTTTTTTGGTGTTGAATTATTGCATCTTGATTTCTCACAAAGTCATCAGCTTCCTTTAGCTCCATTCTAGATCTGAAGGATTTGTTTACCTCAGAGAGCTTTCATATCTCCTTTTTCATCTGGTCAATTCTGCTTTTTAAAGCATTCTTCTCCCCAATAACTTTTTGAACTGTTTCATCCATTTGACCTAAGCTGGTTTTTAACATGTTATTTTCTTCAGCATTGTTTTTTGGATTTTCTTGACTAAGCTGCTGAACTCATTTTCATGTTTTTCCTGCATCTCTCTCAATTTCTTTTCCCAATTTTTCTTCAATCTCCCTTTGATTTTCAAAATCTTTTTGAGCTCTGTCATAGCTTAAGCCCAACTTCTATATTTCTTGGAGTCTTTAGATGCAGAGACTTGGACTTTTTCATCTTCTGATTGTGTGGTTCAGTCTTCCATGGGACCAAAGTAATTGTCTATGGCCAGGTTCCTTTTTTTCTGTTTACTCATTTCTCCAGCCCGTGACTGGTTTTGGGGTGCTTCCTGAGCTTCTGAGTATTATTGGGACACACCTCACCCCTCACTCCTGCAAGGACCTCAGTGTGTGAGGCTCTGACTGCTCTCCCGGTTTATTGAATGACCACATGTGCACTCCTCTGCCCTGGGGCTGTGACTGTGATAGGGTGATTCCCTGCTCTATGGGGGCGGGGCTGGACTTCAACCAGGGTCTGAATGTGGTCAAAGCCCCAGAGTCCTATCCCAGGGACAGAGGACAGACTTCAGTAGTCTCCCTCCAACCCCATGGAACAGAGTCTTCCCACTATTTTCCAGGTTACCTTGGCTGGAGAATTGCCTTACTAGATCTTTCTGTGGGTTAAGTCTCTTGATAATTTAGTTAGAGTCATAATTTTAAGGTTTTTGAAATGTTTTGGAGAGAGAACCTAAGAGAGGCTGTACTGCTGTCATCTTGACTCCCTCTCCCCCAAGTTAGGCCATGATATTTTCTCAAAGCAACTTATCCTTAACTTTTTTAAAAATGTAATTCTCCCCCTTCACTGCATTCCCTTATTCCCCATGAACTAGCTAGATATTGCTTTGCTGTAGATGTTGAATTATTTCAGCCATATTCAACTCTTCATGATTCCATATGGGTTAGAGTTGGCATAGAAACTGGATTGTTTCACATTTCCTTCCCCATCTCATATTACAGATGAGGAAACTGAGGCAAACAAGGTTTGACAAAGTCATACAGCTAGCATCTGAAATTAGATTTGAATTCATGAAATGAAATCTTCCTAACTCCAGACTTGACACTCTATCCAATATGTCATAGCTTAAGCCCAACTTCTATATTTCTTGGAGTCTTTAGATGCAGAGACTTGGACTTTCTCATCTTCTGATTGTGTGGTTTGGTCTTCATTTTTAATTACTCTTTAGAACTTACTTTTTTTTTCCTAGTGGTGTGCTGCAACCAGATTGTATTGTTACCAGAAAGTTGGCTGCTAAATTTTCATTGTGAGAATTTATACCTTGGAAATTAGCAAACACTACAAATCAGGGCTTAATTTGTTGTTTTACTAATTGTCTAGGTTTAAGAGAGTGATAGACAAAGTGATAATAATTCTGATTAAACTAAAAGTGGGTCCTAATTTTTACAAAGCTATTTGTTAAAGATTTACAAGGGTATTTCCTATTCACTCCTTTTATTTTGAACTCCTTTAGGCTCTTCCTTGAGTGGAGAATCAGAAAAATTTTTTTTAATGCAGTCCAGATAATCCTATGGAAATTGTATGTATCAGAAAAATTTGAAAGGCTGTCTACACACATGATCTCAAAGGGTTAATTTTCCCTGATTTTTATATTGTGATAAAGTAAGGAGGGGTCACCTTACATCTTCTGATATGCTCTTTTCTTGTGCAAAGAAGAGATGAGTCTTGTGCTGTGCTTTCACTGCTGACAAACAAGTACTTAGCCATATGGACTGTGTTTGTGGACTTCAGGATTAGCAGAAAGATTTTCTTCTCTTTTTGAGATACACTATGCCCATTAGGGACTTCATTTTATCAGTGATGCCAACATCAATCAAATGGATCCTTGATCCTTGTTCTTGTTAATACAAGTTATGTCCCATATCCTGGTCCCATTACAGTGTCACTTTATGCCCTGTCACTGTTATCAAGAATCTGAAGTTTTGGATGGTTCCAGCATCTATAAGGTCTGTGGGAAAAGGAAGCAGAAGCTATGACACAAATAAGAAAGGAGTTACATGCTACAACCATAGAGGACAAATTTGCATCTAGAAATGGCAGGCTGAAATAAAGCATTTCCTGTCTGCATGTAGCAGTCCTCTGCTGCCAGAAGGAAAATGACCACATAGTAGAGGAGTTTGGCACCCATGGGAGAGTCAGGAAAGAAATGATCAGTGTAATCTCTTTGCTCTGGGATTATATGCTGGGAGATTCATAGGCTCTAGATGGAATCTATGATATTTTTGACCCCACCAGTTCACATAGCCCCCATTTTTTTGCATGGTGTTCAAAGTTTCAATTCTAGAAACTCAGTCAATTTAGAATTATAGAGTTACAGCTGGAAAAAGCAATCAAAACCCACAAAGGTAAAATCACTTTCTCAGTGGGGAAGCCAGAAACAGAATCTATTTTCACAACTCATCTATTTAGCTTTTCAACATGAAACTCTGCATGCATGCACACATGCATGCATGTATATATTAATATATGTATGTGAATGTATATGTATTATATATAACTGTATGTATCTATGAATGTGCATTCTACATATACATATGCACATACATATATGTGACTATGCATCATATATATATATCTATATATCTATATATATCTATATCTATATATATATATATGTATTACCTGTAGATTGAGGAGAATGTATCTATATACACACACCCCAATTAAAAAGGATTCATTAACTGCCTGCTATGTTCCAGTCACCTTGCTAAGATCCAAAGACAAATGTGCCATACACCCTGCCCTCAAAGTTTTTTCTGTTCTTACAAGGGAAGTTACATGTACATATAATAGGATATATAGAATGTTACTCAAAAGAATAAAATGATACAAATTAGAATGATGACTGAAGAAATTCTGAGATTGCAATTATGTATAAATAAATGTATAAATGGAAGAATGGTGGATTGGAACATAGCAGGCAGTTAATGAATGCTTTTTAATTGGGGTGTCCCCCACAGAAATAAAGAAATTAAAAAGCAGGGATCAAGGAAATGGCAATCCAGTATTTGATGTCAAATAAGTAGGGGTTGATTAAATGGAGCTCCAGAGGAAGACTAGAACTGGATCCCTACATTTTATAATTTTAGGCATTGAGAAATTAAGTACCTTGTCTAAGGTCACAAAATCATTCTGTATCAGAGGTTGGTCTTGAATACAAGTCTTTCTGAGTCATAAGGCCAGATTTCTAGCTACTGCACTGAATCATCATTCCACTAAGCTGAAACCAATGTAACTAAAAAGATTTTCCTCCATCCACAAGAAATGCTTTTCAACAATCTACCACATCACCCAGAGGAAAAGGTACTTATTCAGATATTATGTGAGACAAGGGAACAAGAAAAATCAGAAGGCACATATGTAGAGAACATTGGATGCCAGAACATAGGTGTTGAATGAATATCAAAATGAAAATATTAAGTAAAACATTTGGAAAATCCTAAAGTGCTATAAAAATTTGATCCATTTTTCTCCAATCCAGAAGAAAAGGAGGTTATCATTTTCTGAATTAATTAACTGTCAAGGATGTTCTATTATACATCCATCAGGATGTCATACTCTCAAGTGAACAAGTAGATAGTTTCATGGGCACATTTCAGGTCTCCTCAAAACCTGTGGTCACCTCATTGCCCATCCAAGGGTGGTCAGCATATAAATAATTATCCTATCTTCCTCTCCTACTCTCATAACTTATAGAGCTTCTCCTGGTTAAAAACAGGTTTATCTGTGATCCAGAAATATGAAAATGAAATGGAGCTCAAAAAAGAAAGCAACCTAGTGTACTAGAGTCCTGGCTGTTGACAAAGGGGAAAATCACTTGATCTCTGTTTAATCAAAGTAATTGATTTGAGGAAATATAACTTTTCAGGGAAATAACTTTTCAGCTGTATATTTCAACACAGCAAAGTAAAATTGTAAAGATGCTGTCAAATGCTCCTGTCTTGTAAATCATTTGATCTAATCATCCCTCCAAGCCTTCTCCTGTACCTCTAGGTTGTGAGAAGAAATAAGAGGAGGGACTATACCCTCTATATTTGGAATCCACTCTGATTGCCCCTGTAAACAATAGGGAGAGCATGGAATGAAGTGGCTGAGGCTGGCATAGTTCTCTCAGGTCAATCTCACTTATGATGCCATGAGGTTTCATAAAATCATCTCCTGCCTATTGGTCTGTTTCTACATTCCAGGGCCTTAGGCAAGCCATCTAGCTTCTCTGAATCTAAGTTTTCATCTTTAAGATGAAGAGGTGGGTTAGATGATCTTTAAGATACCTTCTAGCTCTGGATCCAAAATGCTTTGAATGGAGAGTCCCTTCAAGGTTCAAAAATCTAATAGCTGGACAAGGTAATTTGGATTGAGAAGAGAGAGTAGGCACTGAGGAGATAAGAATCAGGAAAACTTGTAATAATGTTACCATTGCATGTTTTCAAGGAACGACTAGAATCCTTATTTATTGAAATAATATTTATTTTTAGTCGAATATCATGAGAATACTAAGGAAATAATAGTATTCATATATTAACTATTATTAATTATTAATTAACATTCATTCATTCATTCAATATTATTAATAATATTAATATCAAGTGCAAAGCACTTTACAAATATTATCTTATTTGATCCCCACAACAGTCTTAGGAGGCAGAAATTATTAACAATATTATTTTTATTAATTTTCCTTTTCCAGATGGGGAAACTGAGGTAAGTGGAATTTAAGTGACTTGCCTAAGATTGTATATGTTGTTACTGGCAGGGTAAATACTGGAACTCAGATTCTATGGCTCCCAGAAGTCTTTCCACTGCAGCATACATTCTTTCTGAGGCATTCTATTTATTCTGAATGCTTGGGAACAGAGAAGACAGACAACAGACTGTCCAAGTAGACACCATATGTTGCTTCTAGTCTCAGAGCCACTGCAGTCCAATGAAGATGCAAAGTCTGGAATAGGAGGGCTGTGCTGCAGATGAAGAGTCTGGAGGGGTTTCTTCATGTGTTCCAGAGATAATTTCTTCCTTCCCTTTTTTAAAAGTAGGGTCTAATGAGGCCAGGCCATCTCACCTTTTCTCATTGCCTTTTTTGTGCAAGGAAGAGCTAATTCTGATCTGCTGTGGTTATACTGCCAGCACAGAAGTAGTCAGATGTCTGGTTTGTACTTGTAGACTTGAGAGTTAGCAGGAAGAATGACTTTTCTTTCCTAGAGGCACTATATTCATGAGAGATTTCATTGTCAGTGATGCCAACATTAAGAGAAAAAGAGATCAGCTGTAAACCCAAACCTGGGTCCTGTCGATACCAGAACATAGAGTCATGTCCCAGATCCTGGTCACATCTCAGTGTCACCTCACGTTCTGTTGCTATTATCAGGTATCTCAAGTTCTGGGTGACTCCAGCCTCCATGGGGACTGTGGGGAAAGGAGATGATAGAAGCTAGAAGTCCACTGAAGAAACAGCTTGCATGTTATAGTCTGAAGAGAGAAAAAAGTTAAAACTGGAACTAGCAAACCAGAAGAGACTCGAGTGGCAGTAATCATATAGTGGATACAGGGTTGGCTTGGGAATCAGAAAAACCTGAGTTTGTCGTGTCTCTGACATAGGGATTCTGAAATCCTGGACAAGTCATTAAGCATTCAATATGCAAGGCAACTTTCTAAGGCTATAGTGATAGAGATGCAACCAATTAGCATTGGTGGAATTTTTCACTTGGAGTCAATGAAATTATAGTTCAAAATAAAATAAAATATAATTTTAAAAAAAGGTTTGAGACTTACCAGATGTGTGGAGAAAAACGGCTACCCAACAAAGGAGTGAGGGGCCCATGACAGCTCTGGCCTTTTGTCCTTTGGGAACCTGGAGCACTTGACCCTATCAGTTTCTCTAGTCCCAGGAGCTCAAACCTCCAAAGTAAGAGGAAAGAACTCTAGTAAACAGTGACCACGCCCCCTGCTTCTAAAAGTATTTCAACAAAAAAGCAGGAAAAATACCATTTTTGCCTCTAAAGATACCATAGAAATAATGCTTCACTTTACATAAAAGTACATAGAAACTTGGAAAGCTAAAATTATATAACTCCCACATATTTGAGATTACAAAATAAAGCCAGAAATAGAATCCACATTTCCCCTTTTTTCTCCTCATTTTCCCCCTCAGCACATCATCTCAGTATATTGCTGATCTACACAAGAATGTCAATTCATTATGAAATAGTTTTGTATCTCTATGGAACTCCCCATCTCCAAGTGTATTATATTTCCTTACTGGCATGCAGGCCTAGAATTTTTCAACTAACTGCATACCTTTTTTGTGATAAATGTAAACAATCTCTTTGGAATCCTTTCAGACTTGTCTCTTCAAATGACCGTAGGAAACTTTTATCAATTTACCTAGCTCTCCAAAGGCAAAATTGGATTCAATGTAGTATATACATATATATATATATATATATATATATATATATATTTTTTTTTTTTTTTACTCAATGTCCCCATATGCCTTCCACTAAACTATTTTTTATTATACCTCTTCTTTGCTTGAAGCTATCATTTACATTCATTACAATGCAGTGGATAGAGCACTGGACATGGAGTCAAGAAGACTCAAGTTCAATATGAACTTAGATATTTATCAGCTATGTGATTCTGAGCAAGTCACTTAACCCTGTTTTGCTCAGTTCCTCATCGTTAAATTGACCTAGGGAAGGAAATGACAAATAGATTTAGTATATTTGTCAAGAAAATCCCCAAATGAGGACACATACAGTCAGACTTGACTAAAAAACAATATCAATCTACCAAAAGAAAGAGTCAGGAGGGATATGATAAACTATTCTCGTGTATTTGAGGGAAGGGTTAGTCTTGTTCTGTGTGTCTCCCAAAGGCAAACGCAGGAGTAATAGGTAGATGTTGAAATGGGCAAATCTCTATTTCATATTAGGAAAAATTATTTGGTAATTAAAGCTATCCAGCCATAAAATCGAATACCTAAACAGGGGATGGGTTCTCCTGACTCATAGATTTTCAAGCAGAGACTGAACAAGTTTCAAGTAGCTTACAATGGAAATTTCTTTTGTGTAATAAATGAATAAAGTCTCTCCCAGTTCTCAAATTCTGTGATTCTGTGATAATGACATAAAAAGCCCTTGAGGATCATATGAATAGATCAAAGCTTTGCTGGGTCTTTCAAATATGGAAAGGTTTCCTCTTATCTATCTTACTACTACTCGGTCTTCTTTCCAGGATCTGCATCCATGTCACACCACTAGCCTCCTGGAATTCTACAATATTCTGTCCTTTTAATTCAATATTATCTTACTTGGTTATCTCATCAAACCCCAATGGGTTCATTTGTATCTCTAGCAAGATAATTATCAGTCCTACATCTTCTTCTAAACTCCTGTCATATTACTACTTATCTTTTGGACAACTCAAATAGGATGTACTTTAGGAAGCTCAACTCAAAATAGAGTTCATCATCTTCCTCCTCTAACTCTCCCTTCTTCCCAACTTTCCTATTACTCTCAAGGATACCACTACCCTCCAATACTTTAGGCTAAGAACCTTGATGTTATATTCAGCTCCCCTCTCTGTCACTCAAGCCACATATCAAATGAATCATCAAATATTGTTCCTAGCTTCACAACAACTCTCATACACATCCCCTTTTCTATAGTAAAAATGACTTTAGCAAATTTCTCTTCTCTCTCTCTCTCTCTCTCTTTTCAAACCTTTCCTCTCCTCTCCACGATGAACATATTTTTCTTTTAATGTTTCAATTAACAAACTTTTCTTTCCTTTTGACTCCTCCCCCAAAACCCTGAAGCAAAAATACATCATCAAGAAAAACAAATTCCAAAAGTAAAATCTCATTTTACATACTAAGTCCATTTCCTCTCTGTTAAAAAGTTGGCAGCGATTTTTTCCCCCATCAGTATACTAGAAGCATGGAGGGTCATTGAATTGATCAGAGTTCCTGTGTCTTTCAAAGTTGTTTGTCTTAACAACTTTATATTAAATTGTTTTTCCAGTTCATTTATCTGAAACTATATCTTTCATTATTATGGTAGAATACTATTGAATAATTAAATTTATTCAGGCATTCCTCAATTTCATGATGGCATGTTTGCCCAGGTTCTGAATAGCAAATGATGCTCTTGAGGTTTCCCAGTCACCAATGGTGTATGAAACTCAACTGTGTTCTTGCTCCCATGCTTTTTAGCATTATGTTTTCAGTCTTGTTGTCAAATGCCTCCATTGAGGATGAACACAGTATCAAGGTCAACTACTGCAATTATGACAAATTCTTTAATTTAAAAAGTCTACAAGCCAAGAACAAAGTGAAGGGAGTGTTGGAAGATGATCTTCTGTGTGCACACAAAGCAGCCTCTGAAGCTGAGATGCAACAAGGTATGAACTGATTCACTCCTGCTTGTACTAATTTTGGCCTAACAACCAAGGAAACATGAATGCTCCATTAGCCAGCACTACACTATCCATATGTGAAACCACTGTTTTCAGCAAATGGAGAAGTTTTTAAATTTAGATTTTTAGATTTAGTTTTTAATCTTTTAAATAATAAGGAGAGATGCTTGGGAAGCTAGGTGGATCAGTGAATAGAACACTGGACTTTTATGTGTGCTTTTTATCTTTGTTAGGTGGGAAAATAGGGGATTAGAGAATGAACAGGACTATTGCTTAGTAGTGTTAAGTAGTGCTTTTTTACTATGGATAAGTTCACTTACCTTGGCAGTAGACTTTCCAGGAAGACACACACTGATTATGAAGTTGAAACATGCATTGCCAAAGCTAACTCAGCATTTGGGAGGCTCCAAAAAATAGTATAAGAGAGAAGATATATTAGACTGACTACCAAACTGAAGAACCTTTGTGCTGACCTCTTTGCTGAATGTCTGTGAAACCTGAACAGTCTACCAGCACCAGGCCAGGGAACTGAATCACTTCCATTTAAATAGTCTTAGGAGGTACAACTAGCTGGCACAGCAGAAAGAGCACTGGCCCTGGAGTTAGGAGGACTTGAGTTCAAATCCAGCTTGACACTTAATGATTATCTAACTGTGTGACCTTAGACAAGTCACAAGCCAATTGCCTTAAGTAAAATATAAAAAATTAAATTATCTTTGGAAGATTCTGAAAAACACCTTGTAGGATAAGATACCAGGCAGTAAGGTTCTTTCTTGAGCTAAACTGACAAGTATTCAAGCATTGCTACAGAAAGTGCAACTACAGTGGGCCAGACATTTTTAGAATGCCAGATGTATGCTTGCCAAAAAGGCTTTTATATGGAGAACTCATACAGGACAAGAGCTCATAGTGGGGTGAGAAAGAATGATATATAGACATTCTCAAAATCTCTTTTAAGAACTTTGGAATTGATTGTGCAGTATGGGTGACACTGGCACAGACAGGACTGCCCAGGCTGGTGTGCCCTCATCATCTATGACAAGGCAGAATGGAAGCTACTCAAAAGAAATAAGAGATGTATAAATTTAGAGAACCCATCCCAGATGTTCAAATGGACTATTTGTACCCAAACTGTATTAAAAATTCCAAGCTCATATTGTTCTGATCAGCCACAGTTAGATACACTATAACTTATCTCTTAACATAGTGATATTATTTTGGTATTCTTTGATAACAAAGGACAATAATAAACCAATTGATGAGAAACTCCTCAGTTTTCAGTACTTTGATAGTACAGAAAAAGTTGCTAATTTTTTTTTTCGTTTTTGCACATATGGGTCCTTTTCATCTTTCCTTGGTTTGTTTGGAAATATAGGCTCCCTGCCTCAAACCTCTCCCTATCCAATTCAACCTCCAAACACCTGCCAAAGAGATACTCTTCAAAAATAGTCTTGACTGTGCTCAATAAATTCCAGTGACTCCCTATTGCCTCTAGGGTAAGTTCCAAACTCACCTCTGGAGTTTAAAGTCTTTAGAGTCTGACTCCAGCCAACTCAGATATATTACATATTACTCCCCTTCACACACTCAAATCCTAGACAAATTGCCCTATGCACTTGTGCAAGTTCTTTCTGATGCCAGGAATGCACACCTTCCTTTTGTCTCCCTAAACTTCAGTTTCTACTACATAGAGTCATTTTTAATTATACCAATTGCTTATGCTTCATGATGAAATTTCCTCATTTTATGTATATATATATATATATATATATATATATTATATTTTGCATTCACCAATGTACATGCTATTTCCCAACACAAAATATAAAATATCCAACACCTTGAATAGTTCCTGGCACTCTTGGTACTTTTTGTTACTATTATTTAATAAATTATAGCTGAGTAATTAATGATTAAAGGAGAGTTTTCTCTTATATGAAAAACTGTATTGTTCAAATATAGGAAAACTCCTAAAGAGAAACTTACAATTTATATCAATGCCCCACCCCCCATTGCAAGCAATGGGTGGAAGAGACTAGGGTTAATGAAAATAAGGGTGGGGCTACAAAAGAGAGTAGAAAGGTTAAGGAATAAAAAAAGCCAATTGTCCCAAGTTAGTATAATGGCATGGACAGAGTGCTGGAATTTAGAGTAGGGGAGACTTGGGTTTTAATTTTGTCTTTGACATGAACTGTGTAAACCTGAGTAAGTCTCTTAACCTCTCTTTGCCTCAGTTTCCTCAACTGTAAAATGAGGATAGTAATAGTATCTATGTCCCAGGATACTTAACATAATTGTTGATTTCCTATCAGTTCTGTCCCTGGGCAAAGATTTCTCTGAAAATTCTGTTCCTGAATCTGTAAAAAAAAAAAGATGAGAAGCGAGAGAGCTGCTATGAGTTTTCTCTTTGGTAGATGTCTAAGACAAACAACAACACCAACAGAATTTCTTTTTTATCATTGAAACCATCAGATCACTCAATACTGTGACCCTTTAAACTGCTTTCTCATAGACTTCCTCCAATATAAACCATCTCCAGAAGTCTCTTATTCAGTTCCAGTTCTTAAGGAGAGTGATCCAGTATCAACCTGGAAACTATGTCATATAAAAATCTACTAAAAGTACTGATTGCGTTTAACCTGAAGAATTGACTTGGTGAGGATAAGGAAACAGAACAGTTTTTTCCTATGAAACTAAATTTATTAAGATTAAGTTTGTAATTACTGAGGAAAGACCTAGGATCATGGGTAGATGCAAATATATGCAAATTTAGTGAGTTACTTTGAGAGAGGGAGCACTAACAAAGGTTTATGTAGATGATAGATGCCTAAACTGCATCTTAAAAAAAGATTCTTTTTTTAAAGTTGAGTTAAAGGTAAAGAGAGAATGCCTCTTGGATATGATGGTTGGAAAGAACAAAGACATGGAGATAGAAGAATGAGTGAATTGTGTGATGAGGGAGATCAGTTTATTAGATTATAGAGTATGTAAGAGAAGTAATTTTCTAACAGAAACAAGTGAATTAGTTAAAAATTAAAGAACTGAAAATATTCATAGCAACTCTTTTTTTTTGAAAGCAAATACCTGGAAATAAAGTAGTGATCCATCAATTGGTGGGCAACTAAACTAATTGTTGCACATAGATTTAATAGACTATAAAAGTACATAAAGAAGTGACCAGTGTGATAAATTATGTAAAAATCAGGAACTTAAATAAACTGACAATTCAATTTACACTTTTAAAAGGCATATCAACTCCAAGGTGCTTATGAAAATGCTAAATTGCACATGGTTACCAATGTAGTTCTTTCAAGTTAACATTGAAAGTAATGTGAGTTTTGCCCATTTGACCAATTCCAAATACATGTGATAGTATTACCATCTAGTCTATAGCTATAGTTTTATTTTTGTTAATTAAATCTTTTCAATCAATGAAAATCTCCCTTTTCTCTCTCCCAATTCTTCTCTCCTAATCTCAGCCCCAGCAGTGAGTTAAGTCACTCTACCCAATGACTTGTCATCCTTCTTCTTTCCTACTAAGCAATAGTCCTGTTCATTCTTTAATCCCCCATTGTCCCATCTAACAAAGCTAAAAAGCACACATAAAAGGCCAGTGTTCTACTCACTGATGCACCTAGCTGCCCAAGCATCTTTCCTATCATTTAAAAGATTTTTTGTTTGTTTTAGATCTAAATTGATTGAGGAGCTTTTTTTAAATTTATTTTTTTCCTTGTGCACACACACACACACACACACACACACATATATATATATGTTTTTTAAGTTACAAATTTCCCTTCTGCAATCCCTTTCTATCCCCCTCCCCTCAGGAATGAAGATTCAGGTTAGCATTGTACATCCATATTTTTGATAAACATATTGACATATTGGTCATTTTAAGAATGAGAATTTCGAATTAAGGGAAAGAGATATATAAGAGATAATTTTTATAAATTGTTCATCAGATTCTGAAAGATTAGTTTTTCTTTTTGTTTGTTTTGTTTTATTTTTCTTCCTCTGAATGGGAATAAAATTGTCCATTGTCAGTCTAATACGGTTGTTGTAGCTCTCTGAAGTTCTGAGAGGAGCTGTTTCCCTTAAGGTTGATCATCCCACAATATTGTTGATGTGATTGAGGAATTCTCTATGCATCCACATCATTCTTCAACGGCAACTCTCTTTTTCCTCCTCATAGTATCATTGTGTCTTCAAAATTTTGATCTTCAGAAATCATTAGGATTAAGTCTCATTTTTTGTCTGCAATTCTGCAAATCTGTTTTCCTAGAACCTAGAAAATATATAAGATTAAACTCAGTTTTCTTTCCTCTTTTGAAAATTCTTATATGGAGAGGTCACTTTCCCCAGTATTCTTATCATTTCCACATCAGAAATCTCTTCCTCCTTGTTGATGAAAATGATTTCTTTAATAGAATTCCTCCTTGTTAATTTTCCAAGACTTTGGAAATGAAATCATCATTAAGAAAATTAATGAACATTTTAGCTGTTCTGCTTTTAGCAGAGTGTTCTTGTAGATGAGCAGAAAATTAAATAACTATTTCTACTGTTACATCTGTGTCAGGCTCATGATGTTTCTCAAAATTGTCATTGAAGTTTCTACTTTCTGAGTGATTCATAGCATACAAAATGGTATTTTATTCTCTCTTATCTTAAAATATTTTTTTGAATCATCATATTACTTCCTCATGACACTCTAACAATATAATTATCTCTTATAACAAATAAATTCAATCAAGCAAAACAAATCAACCACTGTTAATGTTTTAAAATTCTGTCCTCATTCTGTACCTATCATCTGCTACTTCTATGCAAAAAGATGCTGGGGAATTTTTTTTCATTCTCAGTCTTCTGAAATTATGCATGGTCACTTTGGTGTCACTAATATTCATAATATTACCTATGTATACCATATTTTACTAATAGGACTCATTCCACCCAGTATTAGTGACCTATAAGGCTAAATTTTCCTACTTACAAGAGGATCTCTAGTTCATTTTGCTCATTCCTGCCATTTTTACATTTGTGCATTATCATTTGAAGATATTATTTGTTTTTTTTGAACTTCATCTACTGTGTATTTCTGAGTATTTCTTCTGTTTTTCTTTTTATATTTTATCTTCCCTCTTTTATGCCTAGCTTGTTGGTGCTTTTCTCCTCATTGAGATAAATTTTGCAAAACTTCAGGAAAATGTATTCTTAGCAATCTTTCTAAGGTTCCTCCCTGACTAGGAATCTGTTATTTCTACATTTTAAGGTAAGGTTCATAAATACCAAGCTGGGGGAGGCTAGGTGGTGCAGTGGATGAAGCACCAGCCCTGGAGTCAGGAGTACCTGGGTTCAAATCTGGTCTCAAACACTTAATAATTACTTAGCTGTGTGGCCTTGGGCAAGCCACTTAACCCCATTTGCCTTGCAAAAACCTAAAAAAAAATACCAAGCTGATATTACTTCCTTTTCTAAGACATCTTCTTAACTAACTCTCAGTTTGACAGATTTTCAATTCTCTTTCTGAAGACTCATTTTCAAAATACAGAAATGTTTCTTTCTAAAATAAGAATGTTGTCTTAGATGATCTCCATTCCAATTCTAAATCTACGATCCAATGATCATATATACTCCAACAGCAAAAATGCCACCTTTGTCCTTCAATTTTCAGTTTCTTAATGTAGACATCATTATTTTTACCTTCTTTTCTAGGTTCCTTAATAAAGTACCATCTGTAAAGCATCTCTGAAGTATCCTCTCACACCTATGAGATTGGCCAATATGACCAGAAAGGACAATGTTCAATGTTGAAAGGGATGTGGGAAATCTGGGACACTAATACATTGTTGGTGAAGCTGTGAACTTATCCAACCTTTCTGGAAAGCAATTTGGAATTATGCCCAAAGGGCAACAAAAATGTGCATACTCTTTGATCCAGTAATACCAATACTAGGTATATACCCTAAAGAGATCATGAAAAAGGGTAAAAACATCACTTGTTTGTAGTAGCAAAGAAATGGAAATCAAGTGAACGTCCACAAATTGGGGAATGGCTGAACAAATTGTGATATATGTATGTTATGGAACACTATTGTTCTATTAGAAACCAAGAGGGATGGGATTTCAGAGAAGCCTGGAAAGACTTACATGAACTGATACTGAGTGATATGAGCAGAACCAGAAGAACATTGTACACCCTAACAGCAACATGGGGGTGATGATCAACCTTAATGGACTTGCTCATTCCATCAATGCAATAATCAGGGACAATTTTGAAGTACCTGTGATGGAGAATACCATCTGTATCCAGAGAAAGAAATGTGGAATTTAAACAAAGACCAAAGTCTATTACCTTGAATTTTTTAAAAAGTATCTCATAATTTTGCTATCTCTAATATTTTGTTTTCTTCTCAAGGATGTGATTTCTTTGTCAGCACATTCAATTTTGATCAATGTACAGCATGGAAATAATGTAAAGATTATTAGACTGCCTACTTCTATTTTCCCTTCTCATTCTCTTCTTCCTTCTCTTCCTTTGACTTCCTTTTCAATTTCACCACAAATCTTTCCTAAATTTCCCCTCTTTAAATTCATCAAAGTCGGTTAACTGTCTTTTCATTTACCTCTAACTGTTATTTCCTCTATGGTGTATAGAGGGTTTTGTGCAAAGAAGAAAGATGACTTCATAATGCTGTGCCTAGGCTGCTGGAACAGATATAAAGAGCTGAATCCTGAGGCTCGGTGAGTTGAATGCTCAAATTTGAAGATGAGTTTCGGGGCCAATCAATTGAGAATCGAGTTTTTGGCACACCTGATATGTCTAAGACTTTTTCACTTTGAAGGTAACCCATGAACTTCAATTCTTCTTCCAGGAGCTGTTGATACCAAAAAATATAAACATGGGGTTTGATTGGGTCACATCTTAGCATCACATTCTCTCCTCTTGCTGTGACCAAGTATCTTGGGGTCTGGGTGACCTGATCTTTCATATAGCCTATTGGGAAATAAGACAGAAACCAGAATGACCAGGACTATCCTATGTCCTTGCAATCCTAAAGGCAAGGTTTGAAACCAGGGTTGGTCAAGTAGAAGACAGAAATCTGTGCCCAGGATTCACCTGTTCCTAGGAGACAAATGATCACAAAATACAGAGTCTGGTAACTGCCCATGGTGGGGCTAGGGAAATAACAGGTTGCTGTTATATAGAATAAAATGAATTTTTGGCAGACTAAAAAGCTTTGGGACTCTCACTTATACTAGGTGGAGTCTATTAGTGATGTCAACATCCTTCCTCTGCTTTAAATATTTTTCAATTTTCCTTGTGCTCACTTTTCAACTTCTCAAACACTATCTAGGTAGTACCTTTACCTGTCCCTTATCTCATTCTTACCCTTTCCTACTTATCTTTGCCTTCCTCTTGCCTCCTCCCTACTCCTGGTTCTGTTTCCTTTCCTATCTTAATTTTCTAAGATGAAAATTCTATAGATTGGGGGAGGGTGAACTTCAACCTATTTAGTTCAAACTCATCATTTCATGAATGAACTCTTTTCCTCTTCATGTATTTGGAACTAACCTTTGTTCATTATCTGACCAAGAAATATATTGAATTAGGTAAAATTTAGTTGAATTAGATTAAAAACTACACCTAGTTTTCAAAAGTAGTAACCATTTTAGTTCCCCTATTCCTACTGTAATAGAATTGTATTTGAAATGGCTCTCACATCAGGATAAAATTAAATGAAATCTCAAATACTTAAGTGAAACTCTAGATCCCTGAAAGATTACTGAGGAGGTCAAGTTGGGTCAAACACTAACTAGGCAATGAAATTCTCAGCTAGGTACTATATTTCCCTTTCATTGCTCCCAGACACTCAGAAACCTGGATTCTTGTTTTTATTACTTCTTCACGTTGCTTATCTACTTGGCTAGATAGGATCTCATTTATTTCTCTGCAGATGTCTGTATTCCTTTCTTATAGTTATAATGGGAAATAACTTCTGGTCTTGAAGAATGCTGGGGTATGAAACAAACCTGCCCTGCAGTCTTATTTATTCAATATCTGTGCTCTAACCTTCACCTTGAGAGTCCTATACCCAGAGAAGTTCATTTATCTTACAAAAGCCCTTAGGAAAAGACTTCAGGTGTCTCATATTAGGTGGACACAAATTCTTTCAAGAGATGTACAAAGCCCCCAGGAATAGATTTATTATATAAGGAAGCTTTAGATTTGAGGTTTGTACCTCACCATTTTCCTTTCTTCCTTCATTTAAACATTTAGGAATAAAGAAATCTAAGTAATATAGATAGAATATTTATGAGAATTGTATCATTTCCACAGGAACTCCACAGAGTTGCTGCATATTTTATAATATTTTAATAATAATTAATTATTGTTTAATTTATAAATTATTTAATATATAAATTATATAATATATAAATGATTTAATTGACCCTATAAGTAGATTTTGTGTGTAAAATAGTGTCCAATTTTCTTTCCTTGTCTATTTATCTCCTTCTCTGAATCTTCATACATGTATATAAATATATAAAATATAAATCAACATGAACACATATATTGCATGTAAAAATATCACATGTGAATAGAAATATGGCATTTGAGCCAGGAAGACCTTGGGTACAGTCAGTCCTAAAGCTAACACATATTGATTGTATAACCCTGTACATGAAATCACAAGTACAGATGAATATATTCATATACATATACACACATAAATATGTGTCTATGTGATAGCTAGGTGGAGCAGTAGATAGAATAACGTGTCTGGAGTAATTATGGGATTCAAATAAATTAACAACTAGTTCTCTGCCCTAATGACCATTTTAAGTATACAAAAAGATATACCAAAAGGAATTTAATTTCTTTCATTTAATACTCAAAAAAGAACAATAAAATAGGTACACAAAACTAGATTATGTTATATTACTTCAAAGTAAGCAAACATAGCCTTAGGAGTGAAAGCAATCCTGTAACTACAGCAGGCAATGTTGGAACATATGAAGAACCAAAACTCATGCTAACTTAATTCTAAGTCTTTTTTTCCCCCACTTCCATGGCCTTTGAAATGGCCAATAAGATAACCCTCAAAATCTATATTTCTATTGATTCATTGTGTGCCAGTTTCCTATTGGTTTCACCATTCAAGGAACACCAGTGCACTTTTAATATCTCAGGGGAGCTTTGAGTAACACAAAGTGCAAACAAATGACAGTTTGCCACCCCCTGGTGGTTTGGCACTTTTTCTCTTTATGTTATATGTTTGTTTGCTGACAAAACAAAACCGAGGGAATTAAAATGTAGTATTTCATCAAAGATATAATGAATTTTAATAAATAAATATTACAAGCATAGTTCTGCAAATTTCTTTTCACCTCTGAATGGAATGAACATTACTACGGGCACCACAGACAAATGTTAAAAAAAAAAGAGTAAGGAATGTAAATTTGTGATTTCCACATTGGACGTCTGTCCTTTGAGAGAACCTTAAAGAAAATCCTGATTTCAAATGTCATTTTAACAACCAATTCACCAAACTCAACATAAAATTAAATATCAGTTTTGCTGAACCAAATAAATCCCACCACTGGTCTAGAGTCAGGAAGACTCATCTTCCTGAGTTCAAATCTGACCTCAGATGCTTATTAAATGTATTACTCTTGGCTGGTCACTTAATCCTAATTGCCTCAATTCTTCACCTATAAAAAGGCAACTAGGTAACTCAGATAAAGCACTAGTCTTGGAGTCACACGGACAAGGAGTTGGACACTTGACACTTACTAGTGTCTTGGGCAAGTTGATTGCCTCGAAACCAGGACCATCTCCAGTCATCCTGGATCTGGATGCCTCTTGAGGAAGAAGTGGGGCTGATAACTTTGCACAGCATCTCCTCACTCAAATCCAATCCCTGATGTCATAATCTTTTTGGAGAATGTGGGAAAACTATCATCATCTGTAAATTGAATTGGAGAAGGAACTGGCAAACCATCTCAGTATTTTTACTAAGAAAATCCCAAATGGGATCATGAAGATATAGACACAAATGAAATGACTGAACAACAACAGCAAAAAACGTATGAAAATATGTGTGTATGTATATACACACAATATTTATATGCACATACTATATATATACATACAAATGTATGTGCATGTATGTATTTCCATATATAGATGAGCCAAATTTTTAGTGGCATAGAAGCCTTCTGGTTTCTGGGTTGTGCTTCCTCCTCCACATGATTGAATTTCCAACTAAAACACTTCATCGCTCTTCCTCAATAGAACTTAGTCCTTTAACAATGTAGAAATCTTGGGCATCTAGGTGGCTCAGTGGATAAAGCACTGGCCCTGGGGTCAGGAGTACCTGGGTTCAAATCCAGTCTCAGACACTTAATAATTACCTAGCTGTGTGGCCTTGGGCAAGCCACTTAACCCCATTGCCTTGAAAAAACCTAAAAAAATAAAACAAACAAAAAAAACCAATGTAGAAATCTTGTGGTTATTGACAGTTCATACACCTTCAATTGATAAACTCTGGGGAGTTCCCTTCCCATTCTCCTCCCCATTCCAATAAACACAAAAATTCCTAATTATAACCATACATATGTAAATCAATTAAGGTGTCAACAAGGATTGATGTTAAAAATAGAGAGGCAGAAAGGGCTGTCCTCAACAACAGATCTGTGGCACAAGCTCATTGGAGAATAAGTAAAGGAAATCTCAAATGGACACTAGGCTACTGTGATGGATGGTCATTTGTTTCTTGAATGTTAGTTAAGTCCTGGAAACAACTTGCCAACTAGCTCCAACTAGCACCAAACCTTTCCCTAATAGCTTCAATGACAACCTTCTATGTGACTTCCCTCTGCCTCCCTCTCATGGTTCCCATGAATATCAAGGAAGTCAGAATCACCCTTGATTCCCAGATTCCTAATCACACTGAGACACTGAGATATGAATAGAATTTGGTGAATAACATCATGTACTAGTAATTAGCAGGGTTCAGACCAGGAGCTTCAGCTCATCTATTATTCAGACTATAAGCTTATAGTCAGAAAGGATAGATTCTTGAATGGTAGATATCTTTAGAATTCTGAGAAGGAAGATGAGAGAAGTTTGACTCTGCACCTTGGAATCAACCACAATAAAGAACCAAAGCTCTTTATTATGACTTGCCCAGCAAGTGTGAACGCAAGTAAACATTAATTTCTCTCCATATACAGACCTCCTCCAGTATCTATATCCTTCACTACATTTCTGTCAAATAGAAAAGGGACCAGAATTGTACTGGTTGAATCCTGAGGTCAGTACTTGGATCAATAGGTAGAAGTAAAGGAAAATTTTGGTTTGATGTAAGACAAAACTTCCTTACAATTCTTTACAATTAGAGATATTCAGAAATGTAATAACAGATATCTTCTGACCTATATCCAGAAATATTATATATCCTTGGATAGTTATAACCTTTTCACCATCCAAAATATATCACCAAATCAACCAATTTTGTTGCTAACAAATATGCATGATAAAGGCAGGAATGTGGGCCATGTGCATGATGAATACTGACCTTGCCTTCCCTAGATTACCTTTTGTCTTGTCCTAAATTCATTTGTAGTTAAACCAAAAAACGTTTTGGGATTATGCAAGAACATTTAAGTAGATTTCATACTCAGCCTGGACCTAGAAGTCAAAAAGGACAATTACTATCTTAGTCTGGAGGCATCCATTTTATTTTTGTTAACTGGAGGCTGAAGGACTCAGTAGATTGAAGATCCAAGTAAGGAGAGAAGTCCAGCAATGATATATAAAATCCCTTGAGTAGCAAATCCAGTAGAGATGCCACCATTGCCTAATGAGTACCAAAACTACAAAAAACATGGCCCCACAGGGTGCAGTTTTAGTAAGCCCAGTGGAGTCATTTTTCCCAGTAGAGATGCTATATTCAGTGAGGGGCAGGACTACTGATAACAGTCCAATAATAATATCAGATATCACCATCTTGATTCATGGGAAGTATGAGTAACACTCTTCTCCCATATTCACACATTTCCAATAGGTTGTCTTTTTGTTATCCACTTATGACTGATCCCTGTGCCTTTTCATTCTCCCAACATAGTTATGACAGTATGTGTACTTTATTAAGAAGAGAAATAGTTTATTGAAAGTCTTTTTATTCTATGATACATTAAATGTCTTTGCTTTGAGCTAATTGTGTCCTCCAGATGACTAGGAGAAGATATAGACATATCAATAGGAATTCCTGGGTCATTATTTTGAGTGGTTAGAATCCTAGGGAATCCCTCTCCCCCCAGAGGTTGGGAGAGGAAGAAACATATTTCTCTTTTTGCAATATTTTCAAAGTAAATAACATTTTGTAAATTCTAATGGGTGTTAAATGACTAAATGGATCTGGACTTTTCCCAGCAGAGATACCATATTCAATGAGGGGCAGGACTATTGATAACAGTCTAATCATCAGGCATCACCATCTTGATTGATGAGCATGAGTAACACCCCTCTCCTATACACTTTATCTTTATTTCAGAGACCAAACTAGAATGAGAACTGGAGCAGATAGCTTTAGAGAAAGATACTTCCAACCTCCCAGGGATATCTTTACAATTCTGAGAAGAAAGATGCAACCAATCTTTCTTCAGGAAATTGAGATCAGAGTAACTGCTATACTTTGGGGGGGGGGGGGGAACTATACTTAATCAATTAGAGATTTTTTTTCTTTCATCATGAAGTTCTGGCCCTGGCCCTGGTCCATAGCTCCTGGAATCTCTTTGGGAGCCCTGTGACTGTGGTAATTACAACCTCAGATAAGTCTGAGTAATTGTAAATGAAACCATTGTTTCTAATCCACTCTTTCTCAAGAAACCTTGGAATACTTTCAGAATAATTGGAATAACTATAATAACTCAATATCTTTCTTAGGTGCTTAAACTCTCACTAGTTCTGCTTTGTACATTCAAATAAATCAGCCATTAGCAGTAGCCTGAATAAGAATTAATAAAACTGGAGAGGCTAGGTGGTATAGTGGATAAAGCACTGGCCTTGGAGTCAGGAGTACCTGGGTTCAAATCCGGTCTCAGACACTTAATAATTACCTAGCTGTGTGGCCTTGGGCAAGCCACTTAACCCCATTTGCCTTGAAAAAAAAACCTAAAAAAAGAATTAATAAGACCTCACTAATGATTCCATAGATAGCATCATAATGCCACAAATTTAGAACTGGAAGAGACCACAAAAATCATTCATTCTGTCCTTTATTCACTATTTCTATAATGAGTTGTAGCAAGTGAGACCAAACTAGTCTTAATGATTTCTCTGATTCACACAGGTAGTAAGGCTTCAGAGGCAGAACCGGAACACAGATTCTATTATGCCAGAGGTAATTTTCTATTTATTGAACTGATACCTTTCAAACACTTTGGAAACCTTATGACAAGATAGAATGTTAGTTATTAATAATAATTCATTAAGTGATATAGCAAATTATTTTTTAGGTCCACTACATGTGGGGTAGTTAGGTGGCATAGTATATAGAGTGCTAGACCTGAAATCAAGAAATTCATTTCCATGAGTTCAAATCCAACTGACACTTAACTAACTGTGACTTAGGGCAAATCATTTAACCCTGTTTGCCTCAGTTTCCTCATCTGTAAAATGAACTGGGGAAAGAAAGGGAAACCACTCCAGTATCTTTGCCAAGATAACCTCAAAATGGGGTCACAGAGAGTCAGATATGACTGAAATAACTGAACAACACTAAGACATAGTTGTCTGATGGCAGTAAAAATTTCCTGCGTTGGGGAAGAGTAACAAGTGCCAGGAAAATTCAACACCTCCATGTTGCGGTGAGGGATGAAGGAGGTTTCTGTATGAAGAAAAGCTCACTTTGTCTTACTGTGTCTATATTGCTGGCACAGAAATACAAAGATGTTTGAATGACTCTGGATGACTGCACAAGGAGAGCAAAGCTCTCCTTCTTTTCTCAAGAGACACTATATCCTTCAGGAATGTCTCCTTTCTGTTTGTCACCTTTTGACATTGAGAAATAAATGAGCTGAAGCCCCTGGCCCTGGTCCCGACGGTACCAATACATGGTTTCGTGTCCCAAACTCTGTTCACAATTCAGTGTCACATTCTGTCCTATTCCTGTGATAAGATTTCTAGGGGTTTGGGTGATGATGGCATCCTTGGTATCCATGGGATCTATGAGGGAAGCAGAAACAACCCAAAGAGAAAGATTGACTCTGAATCTCTCGGGGATAGGATTTCAAACAAAGTCCGAGAAATCCATAAGAAGCAATTACCCATCAATGTCCAAGACTCACCTGATCTCAAGAAACAAATGATCACACCCCAAAGAAGCCTGGTGTCCATGGTGGAATCAGGACAGCAATGAAGTAGCTTCCTAGAACAGAGCTCTCACTTCTGGAGTGGGGGTAGAAAAATGGTTGAGCTCTGGAGTGCCCCTAACTTAACACTGAATTAACATATTACTATTAGCATATCTACTAAAACCTTGTAACTAAACAAGCCTTTCCAAGGGGAGATGGAGTAGCTTGAAGAAAAGGGAAAGATAGGGGCAGTTAGGTGCTGCAGTAGATAGAGCACTGGTCCTGGAGTCAGGAGGACTTGAGTTCAAATCCTACCTCAGACACTTAATAATTACCTAGGTGTGTGACCTTGGGCAAGTCACTTAACCCCATTACCTTAAATAAGTAAAAAAAAAAAGGGAAAGGGGCGGCTAGGTGGTGTAGTGGATAAAGCACCAGCCCTGGAGTCAGGAGTACCTGGGTTCAAATCCGGTCTCAGACACTTAATAATTACCTAGCTGTGTGGCCTTGGGCAAGCCACTTAGCCCTGTTTGCCTTGCAAAAAACCTAAAAAAAAAAAGGGAAAGCTATATTAGTAGATTAGAGTGACTTTTGGACTAGTACCATTACAAGATAGCTAGGTGGTGCAGGAGATAGAGTACCAGCCCTAAAGTTAGGAGGATCTGAGTTTGAGAGAGCGGTGAGAAAGTTATTTTATTCTTGTTGAGATTGGCTCTAAGATCTACTTTCTGGTGTTGCTAAACCAGAGGAGTCAGATTAGATTAGTTTCAAGGCTCAAACTGTCTACCAAAGCTGGAATGTACTGTGTTCTCTCTTCTGTCTCTTGGAATTCCTAATTTCCTATAAGACCAAATACTACTTTTCTTGATCTTGCTTTTGGGCTCCCATTGTCTTAGACCTGTTCATATTGAGTGTGTGCACACATGTATAATTGCCTGTATGTATCTATACACATGCATATATAGCACATTATAGAAGTATATATGTTGACATGTGATGTATTACATGCATTTGTATGGTATATAAGCTAAGAATAATAAGCAGTTCTTCTTTCTTTCTTGGCAGTTATCATCTTGACATCCATTTGCAGAAAATGATCTGTTCCTGATTGGATCCTCCTTTTTTCTCCCAAGATATCTAAAAAAAAGAAAAAAGAAAAAAGCAAAGCCCAGTTGTTTTTTTTTATTCCTTCACCTCAACTCATTCTAAGTATCTAAGCTGTAGTATTCCTGACATTTTTTTTCAGGATCATGACACACATTTATCTTCATTCATTACTTGACCTAGCTTCTATTTCTGTGCCTTTCTTTGCTAAATATAAGGTGCCTAGTGACTTCTTACTGCATTCATCTTATTTTTATCAGAAAAATTTCATTTTTCCCTTACTATTGCAATTATTTTTCTTTGTATCTTTAGAATTTAATTCTTATGTCTCATTTTTTTTTTCTGGTTGAACTTCTACTGAAGCATTCTAATCCTTGGATCCTATTGGTCTTTCATTTGAACTTTTTGAAATCTATTTTTTTTTCAAAATCTAGGTTATACATCAGACTATGCCCTGATTTCCTTCCTTCTGTCACAAACTCTATGGTGAATTAATGACTTCTTACCTAAGGTTTCCATTATTTCCTAGTACAGAAAAGCAACCAGTTCCTGTTTGTCAGAATTAGGCAAAACAGAATTCATGCATTGATTCCTCTACCTTTTGAAGGAGGAAAGTATCACTAAAGCAAGTCAAGTTTGGGGGGTATATACATGTATTTGAATATGTATATATGTGTGTGTGTGTATGTATATGCAGTATATATGTATTATAGGCATGTGTATACACATGGATGTATATGTTATTATGGGTATGTATGTGTGTATGTATATATATATATATATATATATATATATATATATATGCATGCATGCATATGTATGGGCAGCTAGGTGGCACAATGGATAGAGAACCTCTCCTGGAATCAGGAGAACCTGAGTTCCAATCTTTCCTCAGACAGTTGACATTTACTAGCTGTGCAACCCTGGGCAAGTTTCTTAATCCAAATTGCCTCATATTCAGGACCATTACCAATCTTTCTGATTCATATCTGGATGATTACAGAGGAGAAAAGTGAGGTTGGTGATTCAACACTGTCCCCCCTCATTCAAATTTAATTCACATGAATGTCTTGGCATCATCTTCTGATGTCGTGGTCTTTCTCCAGAATGAAGGACAAACAATAACAATAATAATGTGTGTATGATCAATAATTAATAATTGCCTAGCTGTGTGACCTTGGGCAAGTCATTTAGCCCCATTACCTTAACTAAGTAAAAAAAAAGAAGAGAAAAGAAAGATATATTAGTAGATTATAGTGACTTTTGGAACAGCCTCATTACAAGACAGCTAGGTGGTGCAGTAGATAGAGTACCAGTCCTAAAGCTGGTATGTGTGTGTGTGTGTGTGTGTGTGTGTGTGTATGTATAAAATGTCAGGAAAAACAGTTCAAATGTGGCTTCACATACTGCTACCTGTGTGACCCTGAGCAAGTCACTTAATTCTCTGGAGAAGGAAAGGGCAAAAAATTCCAGTATCTTTGTCAAGAAAATTCCATGAACAGCATTATCATTTGTGACCACAGGGTTCACAAAATCTGATACAACTGAATGATCAAGCAAATAGACATCTACATGACCATTCACATATATGTATACTCATTATATGTGTATATGTACACAAACATTTACATATGTATAGATAAATATATACATAAATGTATATATTTATATATAGGAACAGATATATAGTTCAACAGAAGTCTGAACACTTTCAAGTCCCCTGTTATTAAACTATCAAACTTGACCAAACTTGTGCTCTATTTTCCAAACCCCTATCTTTTTCCTGTTTCTGTCCAGATGGTCTGTTGTATTGTTTCTGTTTCTCTTTTCAACCTTTACACTCTTTAGAACTTTTCTCTCTTTTCCAAATGCAAAATGAAGGTCCACCTCTTCCCTTCCCCAACCTTAGCTGATATAGTCAGAAAATTTAGTCCTTTGAAACAAATTTTTTATATTTTAATAAGGTATAACATCCTGAAATGCCCCTGCTTCTGGTCTTGTAATTAGTACTTTGGTTCTTAAGGTGTTTTCCTCTACTTTGTCCAATTTCTCTCTACAACCTAAGATCAGGACCCTTGAAACTGCTTTCTCCTTTAGAAGACTATCTCATATCCGTGTCTTTCTAGAGTCTCATTCTCTGATCCTTCACTTCACCTCAAACAGATAAACTTTTGAACATTTGGATGGGGGTATATTTTGATCTGCTACTAGAGCCATGACTAATGGGGAGAAAGGAAACTTTCCTCTCCTCTTCTCTCCCTCCCTGAAAGTCTCACTCCAAATCTTCTCTGAACCTTGACTACCTTGAATTTCTTAAGGCTCAACTTTCTAAATTTATTTAGAGAAAGCTGATTTATTTGTTTGCTCAACCTATCCCTTCTTGATTCATCAAAGAGGTTTTCACACCTAATAAAGGAATCACATGATATTGGATCTTGCTAACATATTTAAAACTCATGTTGTATAACTATATTCCTTGATTTCACCACTTGAAGGAAGTGGAGAGCTTCTCTTACATAATCAATCAATAAACATTATTATTATTATTATTATGGAATAAGCTTTAGACTGAGTGCTAAGGAAACAGTAAAAGTAAAATGATCCTACAACATGTATTATATACTAATTTGGGAGGAATGCTAAGTGATCATAATAGTGGTATAATCACAAATAAATAATAAAATGATAACAAAAATGGTATAAGGAAGTGGTGATTATGGTATATATAGGTCTTTATAAAACATATGTAGGGACAGTGGGATAGCTAGGCAGTGCAATGGATAGAATGCCACATCTGGAGTCAGTAAGACTCATCATCATGAGTCAAAGCTGACCTCAGCCACTTACTAGTTGTGTGACCCTGTGTAAGTCACTTGACTGTTTGCCTTAGTTTCTTTATAAAATAAATTGGAGAAGGAAGTGGCAACCTATCCAATACCTCTGACAAGGGCTTACGAAGAGTCAGACACAAGTGAAAACTGAAGAGTATCGACAACAAGGAAAGACTGGTAGCAGGGAGCAGGGAGTTAGGAAACAATAGTCTTTTTAAAAAAATTTTTAATAATTAATTTTCCCCAGTTATTTGTAAAAACAATGTTTAATATTCATTTTTTCCATTTTTTAAAAAATTTATTTTCATCCATGTGCACATGTATATTTTTAAGTTACAAAATTTCCTTCCACCCTCCCTTCCCACCCTCCGCCCCTCAGTGGCAGACAGTAGGGTTAGCATTGTACATACATATTTTGATGTTTATAAATTAGTTATTTTCAGTGTGAGGAAATAGGATCCAGTGAAAGAGATATATGAGATAAATTTTTGTAAAGTTTTCATCAGATTCTGAAGGGTTGTTGTTGTTGGTGGTGGTGGTGGTGGTCATCGTGGTGCGCGTGCGCGCGCGTGTGTGTGTGTGTGTGTGTGTGTGTGTGTGTGTGTGTGTGTGTGTGTGTTTGTTTTATTTTTCTTCCTCTTGATAGGAATAACATAGTTCATAGTCAGTCTAATACAGTTGTCCTAGCTCTCTGAACTGCTGAAAGGAATTGCTTCCATCAAGGTTTACATCTCACAATGTTGTTATTGATGTGTACATTGTTCTCTTGTTTCTACTCCCTTCTCTCAGCATCAGATCCTGTAAATCATTCCATGTTTCTCTAGAGTCTGACCATTTATGATTTCTTATAGAACAATAATATTCATGTACTGTACCTTGTTTAGCCATTCCTCAATCGATGGGCATCCCCTCAAGTTCCAATTCTTTGCTATTACCAAAAGAGTTGCTATGAATATTTTGGAACATGTGGGACTTTTCCCTTTTTTTTTTTTTATAATTTCTTCTGTATATAGACCTAGAACTGGAATTGCTGGGTTAAAGGGAATAAACATTTTTACTGCTCTTTGGGCATAGTTCCATATTGCTTTCTAGAAAGATTGGATCCATTCACTACTCCACCAGCAATGCATCAGTGTCCCAATCCTTCCACTACCTCCCCAACATTGATCATTTTCCCTTTTTCTCATCTTGGCCAATCTGATAGATGTTACAAGTAACTGGGGAAAATTAATTACTAAAATTTATTTTTTAAAATGTATAGATGTATAGATGTACTTTATTATTGTTTTAATTTGCATTTCTCTAATCATAGTGATTTGGAGCATTTTTTCATATGATTATATATAGATTTATTTTTTTTTTATTTGAAAACTTTCTGTTCATATCCTTTGACCATACACCAATTAGAGAGTGATTTGTGACCTTAAAAATTTGATGCAATTCTCTATAACTTTAGAAATGAGACCTTTATCAGAACTCCTAGTGGAGAAGATTGTTTCCCTGCTTTCTACTTTCCTTCTAATTTTGGCAGCATCAATTTTATTAGGGCAAAATCTTTTTAATTTAATAAGTCAAAATCATTCATTTTGCAGTTTATAATGTGCTCTAATTCTTGTTTGGTGATAAATTTATCCCCTAGCCATAGATCTAATAGATAGAGTATTGCTTGGTCTATTAATTTATCTATAGTGACACTCTTTATGTCTAATCCTGTAAGGCAATAGTCTTGATGGAGGGAAAAAAAGTATACAAGTGGCATTGGAGAAGAATCTTAAAGATCAATCTATGAAATTCAAAATAATGGGAGAAGTTAGGAAGAATATTCCAGATAACCAGTGCAAACTTGGGAGATGCACTGTTGCATTATGAGGATTGGCTGAATTGTAGATTGCATGGAGTAGTGCTAAAAAATAAGTCTATAAAATTGAAGTCGTCCATGAAGTGCACAAAAAGAAAATAAAAAGTGATTCAAGGTGTGCTATTGACCCCTTGTGAAAAGAGTAGGATATGAAAAGACTGAAAGTGAAAATGAGTAAGTGTAGTGAGAGAGTTTTGGAAGGGGGATGTGTGTGTGTGGGGGGGGGGGGAGAAAGGAACCAAAGATGAATAGAGGTTGTGAAATGATAGAATCTGTAGTTTGAGGACAGATAATTATATATTAATTTAGATTGTCTTGCATGTTATTCCAAGTAAAATTTTTTTCTAGGGTCTCCCTTAATCCTTTTACTAGTCCTCTGAAACAGATCATAGATTTCATTTTTTTTTTTTTTGGAGTCAAAATAAGACTTGAAGGTAATTGAGTCCAAATCTTTTGGAGTTTTTTTTTGGTAATGGAGGAAACTAGGTTCAGAGAAATAAAAGTGACTTAATAAGACATTCTAAGATAATGCTTTTCAAAGTGTGATCTGGAGATCCTGAAAACCCTTTTAAGGATTCCCAAGATCAAAACTATTTTATAATAACTCCAAACAATTTAATTTCTATGGTAAGTATTAATATTTACCCACAGAAAATAAAATATATTATACTTGGGAAAGATTCTCAATAATTTTTAAGAGAGTAAAGGGATGCTGAGACCCCAATTTCTCTGGTCTAAGATTACTCTAGATTTTGCCATATCTTACTAACTGCAACCCCCTTCTCTCATTAATGAGATTCTCAAGGGGTTCCCTTTTGAGGAAGTACCCAGGCTGGTTGTCCTTCATTGCCTTCCCCTTTGCTTCTGACTCCCTAAATTTCACCTCCATGCTACCTTTTCCCCTTCCCTGACCTAGAACTCCCCCACCCTCATCCCTCAATCTCACTTTAGCTCCTTTTAATGTGAGGTCTTCTCCAATTAGAAAGCAAGTTCCCTGAGGGAAAGGACTGTCTTTCTTGTGGTTTGTATTTACATCCCTAGTACTTGGCACAATAGAATTATCAAATGTTTAAAAAGGCTTTTGACTAGAGCAAGGACCTGACTAGTTAAAGTCAGAGTTTGAATTAAAGGAAGATTTTTTTTTAACCCTATTCATCCCTATGGTAGTTAGGTGACATAGTGAATAGAGCACCAGGCCTGGAGTCAGGAGGACCTGAGTTCAAATCCAGCCTCAGACATTTGATAGCTGTGTGACCTTGGACAAATCACTAAAACCTGATTCCCTCACATCCAAAGCTATCTCTGGAGGAGAAAGTCAGGATGATGACTTAGCACAAAACCCCCTTACTGAAATACAATTCACATGCATGGCATGGCATCACTTCCTTGATGTCATGAACTTTTTCAAGAATGAAGGACAAACATCATCATCATCATCATCATCATCATTAAGCAGTGCTTTCATTGCTAGTGTAGAAGTCTTAGTTTGCACTTGAATGTATCCATGATATCCTTGATATGGATTCCAATTCACCACTTTCCTTCCAATGCAGGTTGTAATCTACTCAGAACTTCTGACCATGTGTAATTTTTGTCCATGACCTCTAATGGATATGACATAGAATCTCTATGGAACAAACTTTGTACCTTTTTATGTGTATCAGCACTTGGAATAATGTCTGTTACTTCAACTCTTAAAAATGACCAATCTACCTCCTTTTGCAGGGTTAAATGACTAGCCCAGGGTCACACAGTTAAGTGGTAAAATCCAATTTGAACTCAAGTTCTCCTGACTCCAGGTGCTTTATCCACCTGGTTAATTCCATCTTCCTTTTCTGATTAAGTTTTTTTTTTATGATATTTTTCATAGAACTTATTTTAATGTTCATATACTGAGGTCTTCTTATGAACATCACAGTTTTTCCATTGCTCTTTGAGTCCCTTGAAATTTTGATTCTTCACAGAACATGCTATTTCATTATATATAGCCATAATAGTATTATCTGAGGAATGTTTGTGTTAAAAACATGTTTGTGAATGTGTGTGTATATTTGTGTGATAAGAGTAGTTAGAAATCATTGATCTTCCTGCACTAAATGAAATCCATCCTACAATCCATTTTTCAGTTTTATGCTTATGTCATTTTCATGTCTAAAGTAATTCTCAATCATGTTTTTTAATCTCAGGAGTCTTTACAGTTTTTTAAATTTTTATGCTTTTAAAAAAATATCAAAGATCCTAGAGAAATTTTATTTATGTGACTTATATCAATAAATATTTACTATATTAGAAATTAAAGATGCTATTTTAGAAAATCTTGTTAATTCATTTCAAATAATAAACTCATTGTATATTAACAAAAGTAATACAATCTCATGGAAAATAGCTATATTTTCCAAAACAAAAAAAGTAGTGAGAAAGGTGGCATTGCTTTTCTTTTCTTTTTCTTTTTTTGCATGTTTCCAATTCCTGACTTAATGGAAGATAACTAGATTCTTACACCTGCTTCTGCATTCAGACTGTTGTGCTATGTTGTTTCAGTTGAAGCATATGGAGAAAATCCAGTTTCAAATAGCATTTTCTTATGACTGTGAAAAAAATTTTGCTCTCAAGAATACCACAAAAAGATTTTAGACCCTCCCCCGCCCCGAGGATCAAACACCAGACCTTGAGAAGTACTGGTCCACAGCAATTATCCACATTTTTTTCTTAGTTTTTTTGCAAGGCAATGGGGTTAAGGGACACACAGCTGGGTATTGTGTCTGAGACTGGATTTGAACTCAGGTCTTCCTGACTCCAGGGCTGGTGCTTTATCCCCTAAACCACCTAACTACCCCTGTTTTTGATATTTTAATAGTTGAATTATCTTATTATATTGATACTGATTCCAGCAGTGCAGATTATAAGCATTATTATGTAGACTCATAATAGTTGCAATTTGATTAATCGATTTCAGTCCTCTTTTGACTTCCTTGCTGTGCCAATTGCCTTATGGTATTTATACTTCTCTAGGAAATGTTAATAAATATGGTCAATATCAATCCCTTTATCCATTCTTCATGTTTCAGAACCAAGAGTTTATTTAGACAAACAAGAATGAAGATTTTACAATTATATACATATTCAACATAATCTCTTTATTCAGTCTTATGTTTTGATGTTCATTTTTGAATTTTGTTCTAATCTAATTACAGTCTGATATTCAATAATAGAATGACTTCTATGTCAATCAACAATTGAAATTGAGTATTGACAAATCTCTTCCAATTGTTGAAGTATCAAATTAGGATCACTGTGGAGGATATGAATCATAAGAGTACTAAGCATTCCCCCCCCAAAGTGTGTATTTATAGAAAAATTACTTCCTTTGTTGGGTAAGTATACTGTGAACAGAAAGAATCAACATTTCAAGATTACAGCAACTGAAGGAAGTTTGTGTGTAGAGAGGAACTGACTCTGCCTTACTGTGATCTTTGCTGCTAGCACAGAGATACAAAGATGTTTGGTTGATTCTGGATGACTTTAGAATGAGAGGAAAGCGCTCCTTCTGTGTCCGATTGACGCTGTATCCTTCAGGAATGTCTCCTTCCTGTTTGTCACCTTGAATTGCAGAGTAATATATGAGCTGGAGTCCTTGGCCCTTATTTTGTCTATACCAATACATAGAATTATGGTCCATATTTTGTTCACATTTTATTATCACTTCCCGTTTAATTCCTGTTACTATGTGTCTTGGACTCTGTGTAATTCTTGCATCCTTAGCATCTGTGGGACCTATGGTAGAATCAGAAGCAAGTTAAAGGGGGACTCTGATAATCCCCCAAAGAAAGATTTGGAGTCAGAACTTGATAACCCCTTAAGATGAAGTCTTCTTCTCTATTTCTAGGACTTACCTGTTCCCAGGAAATAAATGATTACAGACCAAAAGAACTTGGTACTCATGATAAGATCAAGGCAGGAATCTGGTTTCTTTCTAATGCAGAGCCCTGCCTAAAAAAACTGATAGAAGAAAGTTGAACTCTGGTGCTCTTCCTAATCTAATTCAGACTTTATCTTTGAAACCCCTATCTCATTGAAGTTCCACATTGCCTGTCAGAGAGGGGTGGGGACAACTCACAGATGAGGAGATCAAATTATAATTTCTAGGATTAGAGTTACTTGCAGAAGAGCTCCATTTGATTTTAAAGCTCTATAGGTATAGTTATGATTTCATGGGAACATTATTCCAATGATGATCTTGCTTGGTTATTCTGAGTAAGACATTCAGTTGTTCTATGTCTTTGTTTTCTTAACTATAAAAGATGAGTGTTGAACAAAATGATCTCTAAGGACCCTTCTAGATCTTTATCTGTGAGTCTAGGATGGCAAAATAATTTTGTTAACTTGTCTGCATAAGCCTTTTTCTCAAGGATGAGTTAATAAGGAATCACTGCTGCATGATAAAGTAGTGTAGTTTGATTTCAAAGACTTTTCCTTTTTAACTTGGGGGATTCAAAAACCCTTTTTTTTTTTGACCATTTTGACTCTTAAAGTAGATGAGGTTTAAACATAGATTCATTTTTTTTATATTTTGAACTCTACAAACTACAAATAAAATGGACATTTTCATATAGTTATATATCCATTTCTATTCAGTGCTCTCTAGAATAACTATATTTTCTCTAAAAGATTAGGAAACTTCAAATAGCTATTATTTACAGTTTGCTCTTCTTTTAAAATAATTATTTCAGTATGTAATTTTCAAAGCTTTGGTTTGTTCTTCCTCTTCTTCCTTTTAATTCTTCTATGCATTAAAAAATAATTCCCTGATCCTCTACTCCTCCCCTTCTCTGTCTCTCTCTCTCTCTCTCTCTCTCCATTTCTTCCTTCCTCTCTCCATTTCTTCATTCCTTCTTTCTCAGACAACCCTTTTAAGAAATACACAAAGTTAAAAAAGAACACATATCTGCATTGATCATATCTAAAAAAACCTATGGTTTATTCTGCATCTTGATTCTACCAACTTTCTGACAAGAGGCAAGTAGTAGCTATTTCATCATTTTTAGGAAAGTATTTGTTATCAAAGTTCTTAAGCTTTTCAATGTTTTTCTTTATAATTATATTATCATTTTACAAGTTATTTTCCTGATACTACTTTTTTCACTGTATACCAGTTTATGTCACTTTAATGTAACAAAAGGCTAGTCAATGAAGGTCCAGTCATAGGAGTATAAACATATATATGGTGAGAAAAAATACCTTTTAGGTGTATACACAGTACATGTTCCAAGATTGTTATACATCAGTTAAAGTTAATAAAAACAACAAAGATAGTAATCACAGAAAAAGGAAAAGCAAAATTATACCTAATTAAAAATTAACAAGGGAAAAAATCATGGACATGAGTATTTTTAAATATATACATACATATATATATATATATATATATATATATATATATATATATATATATACCAAATGGTATAACTTCTAAATTCTCACAGGAAGAAATAGATAGTAAAGCCATGATAGTGGGGGGACATCAATAGACCCATCTTAGACAGAAATATAACTGAAAAATTAAATAAAAAAGAAGTTAATTACCAAATAGAATTAGGAAAAATATAGTTATTCTAGAGAGCACTGAATAGAAATGGATATGTAACTATAGTATACACACATGTACATATAAGCTTATATGTATATATGCATATATACATATACTATTTATCCATACATATAATATTGCATGATACAGTTCCAGAAATGAACTCTGGATTATGCCATAAAAATCAAACAAAATACAGATAGGAAGAAACATTAAGTGCATCTTTTAATGTCCTGAGGCACAAGAATTCTATTTCAAGATACTTTCATAGAAATAAGGACAGATCAAAACTATCTGAAAAATATTAATTGCTCATTGCTTGGCCTAGCCAAAAAAAATGATAATACTAGCTAAATTAATGTGCTTATTCAGTGTGATACTAATCAAACTAACAAAGAATTACTTTATAGAAGCAGAAAAAATTCCTCTGGAAGAAGAAAAGATCAAGAATATTAGAGAAATCTTTTTTATTTAAATGATAAGGGACACTAGTAGAACCTGATCTAAAATTGTACTGAGAACATGTAATTAAAAAAAATTGAAATTAAGAAATAAAGATATTTATCAATGGACAGATTGGACACATAATATTCAAAAACAAATGAGTAAACCAGTGTTTGATAAATCCAATAAACCCTGTTATTGGATCAGAACTCACTATTCAATGAAAACTCTTGGGAAAGACCAATAACTCAAATCATATAAAGATAAATGGGTACATGATTTAGACATAATGGCTGTTATCATAAGCAATTTAGTGTAACATAGCCAAATCCAAGGGATAAAGGAAGATTTATGACCAAACAAGGGGTAGAGAAATTCTTGGAAGGTAAGATATGCAATATTGATTACCTCAAATTTAAGAATTTTGCACAAAATACCAAAAAAGTTAAAATTAGAAATAGAATATTGCAAAAATATTTCTGATAAGGTTCCTATTTCTAAGACACCTATAAAATTAAGTTAAATAGTCTAGAAAATTCCCATTCCCTAATTGTCAATTTCAATTTCAATTGACAATTGATTAAAGAATAGCAATACATCTTTTTCAGAGGAAGAATACAAGCTATCAATGGCCATATTTTTAAAAGTCTCTAAATTACTAATTATTCAAGAAATGAATATTGAAGTAACTGTGTAATATTGCCTCATGCTCATCAAATTGGCTAAGAAAACAAAAAAGGAAAATGAGAAATATTGAAGGACTTGTGGGAAAATTAGTACGCTAATGTTCATGGAGCTATGAATTAATTCAACTATTCTGAAAACAAATTTATAGCTAAAAAGTATTAACTGCATATTTCCTTTGAGACAGCAATACTCCTGCTAGCTCTGTAGTGCAAAGAGATAAAAGGAAAAAAGAAAATATACAAAAAATATGAATTATAGGGGTTTTTTGTGAGGGCACAGAATTGGTAACTGAGACAATGCTTATCAATTTACAAATGGTAGAACATGTTATGCTATATGAATATGATGGAATACTTCTGTATATCATCAAGAAATGATGAAGGAAATATTTTCAGGAAATACTTGAAGATTTGTAGGAACTGCTAAAAATTGAAGTGAGCAGAACTTGGGGAACAATTCATACAATAACAAAAATATTGTGAAGATAATAAACTTTGAAAAACTTAGTAAATCTATCAACCATAATTCCAAAGGTCTCATGATGAAACTTTCTATTCACCTTCATATTGATAAGCAGATGGTCTCAAAGAACAGATTGATGCATTTGAATATTTTTGGTCATGGTTAATGCAGGAATTGTTTTGTACAACTATACATATTTCTAATGGGTTTTGTTTTTCTTGCTTTCTGAATGTGTGCAGGAGGTGCAGGGGAGGAAGAAAGAATTTAGAAGTGGAAAAAAATAAAATTGAATTTAAGAAAAATAATTAAAAAGTAAACCACACCATTTTTCTTTTAATTTTTGCAGGGCAATGGGGTTAAGTGACACAGCTAAGCAATTACTAAGTACCTGAGGTCCTCCTGACTTTTGGGCTGGCGCTCTATCCACTGTGCCACCTAACTGCCCCCACAGCATTTTTTTTTAATGAAAAGCACTGGAAAATGAATATATTTTACATAGGATTCTTATTATAATAAATTCTTATATATTTAGATTAAAATTTTTAGCCTGTTAATACATGTCCTTTCCTTTGAACTTTTATAGTTAGTATAGTTAATATGAATGATAGTGATAATATAGTGATAGTATGGATGTTCATTGCCTAGGAAAAAATGGGATACTGGCAGCATTAGGCATCTGTTACTGTGTTGCACTGGATTCCAGAATCCCCAAACTTTTATAGTGAAAAATTTCTAGTGAAATAAGGGCCTTCAAGAAGAAGTAAAGACCTTTCTATCTGAAAGTCAGGACTAAGAATTTGGAGTAGGAGTAGGTAAATTCTTCTCAAACTTCATGAAATTAAACTTTTTGTGCATTTGAAAACTTGGAGGAATCCTTAGAGAATCAGTTAGAAGGAAGAAAAGAAGGCAACAATCATTTATTAATATTTATTAAGTGCCTGGTAACAAACTAAGCATTATAAAATATTATCTCATTTTATTCTGACAACAACAACAACCCTTTGTGGTAGGTTGGGTAGGAGTCATTATGATATCAATTTTACATCTGAGGAAACTGAAGGAGACAGAGGATAAGTAACTGAGTTGCAGAGTAACACATAGCTAGTAATTGCCTGATGTTGAATTTGAACTCAGGTATTCCATATTCCCAGTCCAGTGTTCTTTCTTCTAGACCACCTATCTGCTACCAGATGAGTGATATATTTGGTGGGAGTCTAGAAAGAAGTCTGTGGAAATGAGGCATCTCTATTTAAGACTTGCCTCTTAAACTGTACACTGAACTTATTGTACATGACTTTAAATGTTATATGTATAGCTTGCAATGTTTTTGATTCTGAAATCTTTAGTGAAGTACCTTGTCAGAAAATGTTTGGCCAATGGTTTCCTATGAGAAGAGCCCTGGAAGACAGGGAAAGGCTCTTTAATTGAGGCTTTAGCTATAGAATCTACTTGGATGGTCACACATACACCCCTGAAGATGGGTCCTGTGTCTATGAGGGCAGCTAGGTAGCACAATGGCTAGAGTATTGGTCTTGGAATTAGAAGGACAGGAGTTCAAATCTGGCCTCAGATATTTGACTTTTATTAGCTGCATGACTTTAGGCAAGTCTCTTAACCCTGATTGCCTCACATCCAGAGCCTTCTCCAGTCATCCTGATTCATATCTGGCCACTTGACCCAGTTGGTTATGGAAGAGAAAGTAAGTCTAGTGACTCAGCACAGCTCCTTCCACTCAAATCCAGTTCATGTTGCTTGTCATGGCATCACCTCCCTGACATCATGGTCTTCTTTGGGAATGAAGGACAAACATCATCATCATCATCATCCTGGGCATATGTGTAGAGGATAGTGTGTAGATGACCAGGGCACAACAGTGACCTTAGTAATTCTCACCTCCAATACTATAAAGTAAATGATGTCCTTTGGTAATGTCTTCTTCCTTTTCTGGGTGTAACATCTCTACTGGGCAGTAGTTCACCTCTGCTGGACAGTACTCAATCATTGCATCTCTGCTTAATACTATATTGGTTATCTCTACAGTCTATCCTCATCATGTTTGCTAGCAACTCCTAGTTCAATCCCTGTTCCATTTTCTTTTCTCTGCTGCTACCTGCTGGAGACCACCAGCTAGGACATATCTAACTTAAACATGACAACTAAAGGTGTTTTAGTCCCTATACCCTAAGGTCATCAAATATCCATTATTTTGGCCTTGGCTTCAGAGGATTCCCGTGACCTCATAAATTGGAGAATCACAGGTTTGCTAAACTAACCTTTAATGAGCAACATTTTGACATTATCATGATGATGACCCAAAAGAGTCATGGTTATTTTGACATACTTCCTGGCCCTATTCATTTCTAAAACTTTAAAATGTGCAGGAAATTTGCTTTAAAGTAGAGATTCTAAGTCTTTTTGTGTTTTTAAAGTCTTTGGCATTTGATATTTCTGGACCCCATCAAGAGGGTTAAGAAGATAGACATGGCCTAGACTTGACCTTGGTCCTTAAATCAGGAAAACCTGAGTTCAAATCTGGCCTCAGAAACTAGTTTCATGAGCCTTTTGAATTCAGTTTTCCCATCTGTAAAATCACCTAGAAAAGAAAGTGGGGGCATCAACTAGGTATGAGTGATCCCCTCTCTCCTTGTAAAGCACCTTATTGACTTTAGCATCCCTGATCTTATTGCTTTTAGAAATAGTGACCTGTTCATATAATGGACCAACTCCAGGGTATAACTTCTTTCAGGACCATCATTTGTCTTCTTTTCCTCTTGCAATGACCTGGAAATTACAAAACCAGAAATGAAATTGTATCCCTGGGTATATCCCTTCCATGATTTTTTGATATTAGCACTATTCTTCTTGGGGAACAGATGCTGCCCTTGTTTACCTCTTCTGTTGTATTCATTTTGTCACTCCATGCCTTCAAGCTTGGGTTTCTCTACATAAGGCATCTGTCTCCTGTGAATTAAATGGAATGAATAGACCTACTATTAGTACATCACTTCTATCAAATGCTTATGTGTATCTCCTTTAAGTTTCAACAAAGGACTGCCTGAGAACTAAGGTGTATACCTATGGGTGTATATATCACATATCTGAAATAGTTCTTTGCCTGGATTTTTCTCTTCACTCATTTTTGCAGAGTAGTATTTTTTTCTTTTTGATTTTTTCAAGAAAATAGGTTTAAGTGACTTGCCCAAGATAATACATCTAAACAAGTATTATTAAGTGTCTGAGGCCAAATTTGAACACAGGGCTTCCTGACTTAATAGTTGGTACTTTTATCTACTGTGCCACCTAGCTACCCTTAGAGCAGATATTCTTAAACTGAGGTCCCTAAACTTTAAACAAATACATTTTATATTGATTCCAACATTAGTAGTTACCTTTTTAAGGCTATGCATTTTATTTTAGGCATTTATAAACATTCTGAGAAGGGTTCCTGGTGTTGTTGAATCATTTTCAGTCATGTCCTATTTTCCATGGCACCCCTTTTTTGGCAAAGTTATTGGGATGGTTTACCACTTTCTTTTCTAGGTGATTTTACAGATGGGAAAACTGAATTCAAAAGGCTCATGAAACTAGTTTCTGAGGCCAGATTTGAACTCAGGTTTTCCTGATTTAAGGACCAAGGTCAAGTCTAGGCCATGTCTATCTTCTTAACCCTCTTGATGGGGGTCCAGAAATATCAAATGCCAAAGACAGGGAGGAGTCAATTAATAAAGGGTGTGTAATATAACCCAATAAGAGCTAGAACACCATTCCCTAACATCTCCAAAAAGAGATGCCTCCACTGTCCCAACCCTTACTACAATACCACTTAAGTAGAAAAAAAGAAGCATGAGAAAAAACATAAGATAAATGAATGCAATTTGGTTTCCTTTTTCTTTTGAATCAGCCCTCCTCTTTCAGGGTAGAGTGCTTCTAATAAGGGTTTTCTGCCAATGAAGATTGGCATTTTCTAATAAATCAGAAAACTATGTATTAGACCAATATGAGAATGGAGAGTTACTCTGAAAGTTCTCTGGGGTATGAGTCCCCTGTTCGAGCCAAGTCACTGATGGGGTGACTTCCCTCCTTCCTTTCGTCCTATGTCAGGGCCAGGAGGTTTCTGCACAGCTTCAAGAGGGCTCTGTAAGGCTGTGTCTTGGCTGCTGCTACAGAAGTAGGTGGCTGAGTCCTCTGCCTCCACGGAGTCGATGTAGAGGTCAAAGTGACCTTTCCGTGGCGATACAGTTTTGAAGCGCTGTGGAACAGTCTCATTTATATTCATCTCCTGATATCTAAAATAAAACAATAGCTTGAGTCCTTTCTGGGACTTCTTTTGGTACCAGTACATGGACTTATGGTCCGAATCTTGTTGACATTTCAGCATCACGTCCTGTTTCACCCTTGTGACCAGGTTTCTGGGAGTCTGAGTGATTTCTGCTTCACTAGGGCCTTTGGGAAGGGAAAAAAAGAGATAGAAGTTGGGACACCTTTATTTCCTCCTCCAGGGAAAGGGAATGCTCTGAATTCCCTATCCCCAGAAGGAGAATTTTCCCTGTCTATGCAGTACTCACCTGTTCCAAGGAGAAATATGGAGATACAACAAAATATTCTGTTGCCCATGACAAGGTCAGGACCAGGATGGATTGGGTTTCTTCTTTTCTAACTCTTAAGTTTCAACTCAGTAATGGGGAGGGAGAGTTCTGGGACACCCTTGCTTATCTGAATCATCTCTATTTGTGGAGCTATTGTCTTCATTGGCTCCAACAAATGTAAATTTTTTTTTTTGTGGTGGTGGCATCAGACAGTTTGCTGCTAGCTTTCTACCTTTATGTCCACCATACAAGCTTCAGTCATATTAAAATATGGTTATATGAAACATTTTGAAATTCTCTTACCCTGATTTGTCACTATAACAGCACATTCTCAGGCCTGTCTTTTGGATTGTGGTAATTATTTCACTATAGGAAAGAATATGTGCACAGGCAACTTCAATGTTAGATAACAAAGGTATATACAAAAAAGAGAATTGAGTTCTTTTTGCTTTCAAGTCATGTTATACTTTTTTATTTTGTTTCTTCAGCTTGTCGGAAATTTTTTCTCTCTTTGAACTCTTCAATCTGTTGAGCTTTGGTTCAACAAATCAGTTTTCTATGAATTTCTAGCAACTTCAGGTTTGTCTTTTCTAATTCATCTTGACTACACTCACATCCATCCTAAGTATAAAATTAAGGAAGGATTCTTTTCCAAAAGAAGTGCAGTTTTACTTGGTTGAGAAAGAACAGTTGCTTTTGCACTTGTTCATTGGAAGGAAGAAGTTGGTACCTCTTTTTGCATACTCTCAATGATCTTGAACAATTTAATTGCTTAAAAATAATTCTATGGAATTTAAAAATTCATCAGTGAAGATGGAAAGGGGCAGCTAGGTGGCACAGTAGATAGAGCACCAGCCCTGGAGTCAGGAGGACCTGAGTGCAAATCCAGACTCAGAAACTTAATACTTGCTGAGCTGCATGACCTTGGGTATGCCACTTATCCCCATTGCCTTACAAAAAACCAAATAAAGAAGTAAACAAAAGGGAAAATATTCATTTACATATGTAACTGTCTTGTAGAGGGTGTGGGTTAGGATGAGAAAGTGCTGAGCCACAGTGACAATTTCTTTGAAGAGAATCAGCAATGAAAATGGAGAGGAAAACAATGAAACCAAACTGAAACTTAAAGGAATATTTTACACTGGTGAAGGGACTTAGCAAAATGGAATATTTGTTGGAAAATAAGAATATAATTATAATGTATTTTTCACTTATCAAATCACTTCAACTGTGTTCCTTTGTACAAAGGATGAATCTGATATTTAAGGATGAGGTGACTTTTACAAGATAATGCAACTAGTTAATATTAGAACTGGGTTCAATCCAACCCAAGTCATGATATTTCTACTAGGCAACTTTAACATGTTTGGTACATGGATACAGATCTTAGCTTTGTTCGATGAAGGGTTAAGAGATAATGGCAAGAGGGCAGGAAAATCAATACCATGGAAATAATTACTGTGAAGAAAACCTTTTCTACCTCCAGTCTCACTCCAAAATTCCAAATCTCTGTCATTCGCAGTCTGGACAATGTTACTTTATGGAAATCTATGTTTAATGTCTTTTGAAGAGCAGATATCCACACTAAATTCAACAATAATATGTTGAGGGGTAGGTAGGTGGCACAGTGATTAACCCTTGTGCTAGAAAGATCTGAGTTCAAATCTAGTCTCTGACTCTCACTTGCTCTGTGATCCTGAACAAGTCACTTAACCCAAATTGCCTCCCCCCACCAAAAACAAAACAAAAGAAAACAAAAAAAGCAACCCAATACCAATAGCATGTTGAAACCAGTAACAAGGTGCCACCAGACTTATTAAGGCAGGTCTACTGATCACCTTGGTACAGTAGAAAAAGTAAATGTATCTAGAGTCAGGGACCCTCAGTGCAAATCCTAGCTAAGCTGCTCACTACTTTTATATTTGGGATGGTTGGATAAGTCCATATAATAGTGACTTCTTCTCTGAGTCTTAATTTTCTTCTAAGCTTCTTTCCAGTTCTAAATTCATAATGAGGTAGTCAGATCTTGGGTGGTTAGCAGTGGACAACTAAGCAAACATGTCAGCTAGTTGATGGAGCCTTCTTGGAGGGTTGGTAATTAGGATGAACTTGATGACTTGGTTTAGAATGGGGAAGGAAGGAAAAAATGGGCAGCAAACCTTGGCTAATAATATAATTTTGTCTGAATCAGTGGTAGAAGCTGAGGGTCAGATAAATCTATTTTTGCTTCTGTGGTGACTAGCTGAGCATAATAATACAGTATATACTAGAGATGAAACCAGAAAGATTAGGAGAAAAATTCCTAAGGTAAGAATTGGTTAGACTTGGGTAGCAAGACAGAGGAATTGTTGACCGTCTAATACTTATCTTTTAAATTTGATAATTAAAACAAAGAACCTTGGCATTTAATTCTGGTGGTAGATATTGAAAGCATAGCTCAATTGAGGTTATTTAATATTTTTTAAAATGACATTTTGGGAAATGCAGGGTCCAGCAGGAATGGAATACAGACTTTCCTAGGGACAGGAATAATATTTAAATGTTTAAAATAAGAATATTTAAATGGTTGACAGATATTAAATATCAATGTCTCATCAGCTCTCAGTTTCTCTTCCCTCTAATTAGAAATAGGAAGACTCCATAAAACAGAAGACTCCATGTTTTTTAAAAACACATTTTTTTTAGTTTTTGCAAGGCAATGGGGTTAAGTGACTTGCCCAAGGTCTTACAGCTAGGTAATTATTAAATGTCTGAGGCTGAATTTGAACTCAGGTCCTCCTGACTCCAGGATTGGTGCTTTTTCCACCAAATCACCTAGCTGCCCCCAAAACAAAACTTCTTAATGAACTATGGGAAGACCTAAAAATTATTTTCTCATAAGCCTATTATAAACATTTAGCCAGTGCTAAGGAAATTATGAATTTTTTTTTAATTCAATTGAATTTAGCAAGTATCTATTGAGTGTTCAGGGTACAATACTAGAAATATTAACCTCTCACAGTCTAGTTCTGCTTATCCAAGCCCATCTTCTTCTCAGATTCTCTGCTTCTCATACCTGTTTGATGTACAATTGAACTAGTCACTTAATAGAGATTAAGACCTTTATTCTATGACAAAACTCTTAAACTCTAGATATTTTCCATATTGCTCAGTTAACATTTCTTAGTAGTTATGTGCTACTAATCTGATAAATTAAATCACATTTAATTTCTGCCAAAATCCTGTTATTTTTTCCACATAACACTTCTGTTCAAAATCTTTTAACAATTTCCTACTATTTAATGATTTAAATTTAAATTGTGAAACCTGATATAAAAAGCCAATCATAAAATTACTATTCCAACTTAATACTACATCACTTTCTTCTACTTCTCTTTCCTTTAAACAAATTTCTCCTTTTGGTCTGGGGCCAGTTTTTTCTACCCTCTATATTCTGCCTCTGCTATTCCCTTTACCTTGAATGATGTCCCACTACTCTTGTACTCTGTATTTTAGAAATTTAAAATGCTAGAATCTGCCACTTGCTATTGTTTGATCTTGAACAAAGCATTTAATCTTTAGGCCCTCATTTTTAAAATGATAGGGTAGGAGTACATGACTACTAAGATCTTTTCAAATTTTGAATCTGTGATGCTATCATTTCTTCATCTTTTCAGTCAGCAATGGCCCACCCCCATTTTAACCAACAAGTATCTATTTAGCTTCTGCTATGAATTATGCTAAGCTAGGTTAGACTTCATTATTATGCCTATTGTATATTATTGCGTGTTATGGTGATTTGTTTTCATATAATGTTCATCAGGGCAAGAAATTTATTTGAATATCATAGCTCTCTTGGAGTCCTTTAGAAACTAAGTACTTTGTGTTTGTTGGCTTGAATTATTGTTGAACGGATTACTATGCTTCCATTAATATATAATGTATTTAGATTTTATCAAGGATTCCTGAGAAACCAATAATGGCAAGATCAAAATTTCTGAGTTGCAGCAAAGAGAACATTTACACCACAAGGACTCCCTGCCTTACTATAAGCAAAGGAATAAATCGTATAGCAGAATATTTTTAAAAAAGAAATGGGGGCGGCTAGGTGGTGCAGTGGATAAAGCACTGGCCCTGGAGTCAGGAGTACCTGAGTTCAAATCCGATCTCAGACACTTAATAATTACCTAGCTGTGTGGCCTTGGGCAAGTCACTTAATACCACTGCCTTGTAAAAAACCTAAAAAGAAGAAAGAAATGCATGAGTATGGGATGAGGGAGATTTGTCCAAACAATAGTTCTTGGAGTCAGGAAGAGAGACAGCTTCAGACACTTGCCACTTACTGTGTGACTTTGTGCAAATCACTTAACCCTGGTTGCCTCACACTGAGGACCAACAAGATGACTCTGAAGGAGAAAGTGAGGAAAGTGACTTAGCATAGCATCCCTCCTCACTCAAATTCAATTCACATGCTTGTCATGGCATCACCTCCTTGATGGCATGGTCTTTGAGAATGAAGGACAAACTTCAACTAAACAGAGCATTTATCCCCTCTCTTTTATTTCCTCATGCACTTCTCCTTCCTATCCCCAGAAAACCTAGAAAGAAATATAATTTTCAAGCCCATTATTCACCATGTATTTACTTGTATATGAACAAGTCATTAGCCTTAGCTCTCTTTCAAAGTCATTGAAGTCTAGTGGCAAAAGAAAAATCAGGACAACTGGTGATGGCCTCAAGATGACATTGTCACCAATATCTGACCAATCTTAAACACACAATGCCTACTTCACCTAGGAAAGTTTTCACATGCTTGAAGTAGACATCACTCTAATTCACCCACTCACAGGTTTGAGACCCATTGATTACACTCAACTTGGTTTAGTCCTTTTGGTAAGATTTTTTTTTCCATTTAACAAACTTTTATTAAGTGTCCACCATGTACCAGGCTCTCCCCTAAGCAATGGTCATACAATAACAAAATTTAAGATTATCCCCATCTTCAAGTTATTGTTGCTATTGTTCATCCTTTCTTTTTGAAAAGGACCAATAATTAAAGGGTAATGTCTTGCAGGTGAATTGAATTTAAGTGAGACTGTCTTCAAGTAGTTTAGACTTATATTCTTATATTCTTCTGAGAGATAATGTATATATAGAGGTCTAGAAAAATTGATTGTTGTTAAGGGATAAGAAAAAATATTTTGGTCATAGCTGACTCTACAAATCTGAAGTCATTTATATATTGTTACATGCTTTTTTAAAAAAAAATTTATTTTGAGTTTTATAATTTCTCCCCTAATCTTGTTTCCCTCCCCCCACACCACACAGAAGGCAGTCTATTAGTTTTTACATTGTTTCCATGGTATACATTGATCTAAATTGAATGTGATGAGAGAGAAATAATATCCTTAAGGAAGAAAAATAAAGTATAAGAGATAACAAAATTACATAAGATAATGGTTTTTTTTTCTAAATTAAAGGTACTAGTCTTTGGTCTTTGTTTAAACTCCACAATTCTTTCTCTGGATACAGATGATATTCTCCATTGCAGAAACCTCCAAATTGTCCCTGATTGTTGCACTGATGGAATGAGTAAATCCATCAAGGTTGATCATCACCCCCATGCCACCATCAGGGTGTACAATGTTTCTCTGGTTTTGCTCATTTCGCTTAATATCAGTTCATTCAAATCCTTCCATGCTTCCCTAAATTCCCATCTCTCCTGGTTTCTAATAGAACAATAGTGTTCCATGACATACATATACCATAGTTTGTTAAACCATTCACACTAGTAGAGTTTTGCAGTCTGTGTCTTCCTGTAGATCTTTCAATTTCTCCTCTAAGATTCTGCATACTATACCATTGGGTAATACATATTTAGCATTGAAATTACTTTATTGTCTATGGTACCTTTTAGGACAATATAGTCCTTCCTTATCTCTTTTAATACTATCTATTTTTGCAGCTGCTTTGTCTGAGATAAGGATTGCAACCCCTGCTTTTTTCACTTCAGCTGAAGCAAAATATATTTTGCTACAACCTTTTACTTTTACTCTATACGTATCTCTCAGCTTTAAATGAGTTTCTTGTAAGCAGCATATTGTAGGATTCTGTTTTTTTTTAATCTACTCTGCTATTCACTTATGTTTTAAGGGAGAGTTCATTCCATTTACATTCAAAATTATAATTACTAACTATTGCCCTCCATGCTATCTTCCCTCTGTTTGTATTTTCCCCCTTTTTTTCCCCTTTACCCATATTCCCCAGTACTTTTTTTATGAATACCTTCACCTTTGGTGTGTTTGCCCTGGTCTCCTCTCCCGTTTCACCCACATTCCCCTGATGAAAAGTCCTTTGACTTTTCCTTTAGGGCAGCCAGGTTGTACCTTATTTCCAAGGTCTTTGAGGCACCATTGGACACAACCAGTTTGTTCAATAATAAGAGTTCAACCAGGAGATACATGTAACAAGTTTTATCAACAGGCCACTAAATCTCTGCCTTTGCAAGCGGACAGTCCTTTTTTATATACATGTAAGACCACTCTATCAGTCCCTTTTAGGTATGCAAAACAGTATAACTCAATGGTCACTCCCAGGCTTCCTCTTTCACAATAGATGTTCTCTTTTCTATCAACTTCAAAGGAGTAAAATAATGGTTAAGTAAAGAAGGACCAGAGCTCCTCCCAGAGTACAGAGCACACTCAGATATTTGCTGTTATCAGAGCATTCTGACCTTTTGCAAGCATATGGGTCTCATGTTTTCTCAAGAGGACTTCATGGCCAGCATTCTTAACTGTAACCCTTTACACTCTGAGACCAGCCTTGTTTGTAGGTATTCTTTTACTAGCTTCTTTTTCTGGCTTTTGTTGATCAAGTTTCTGTTAAGAGGTTTCTTTCATGTTATTTTTGAGGGGACACATGGATCATTTAACACAGTGCCTGTCTTCTCTCCACCATCTTGGCCAGTTCTTGCTAAGATGTTTTAACAAGGTGTGCATGCTAAAGCTTCTTGGAGGCACAGGTGAGAGAGTAGTGACCAGTGAACACTAACCTTGGATAAGTAGTCCTCAAAAAGACTTGTAAGCACATATAACAGATGGGCTAATCTCTGCTGAACTCTGAAAAAAACCTGAAACCATGAATGAGTTATTTAATGACCCCAATCCTCATGAATCTTTTGAGTCACATAATTATTTAAGATGAGAATGATTGTGTCAAAAAATTTCATGAAAGATAGATAGTTTGGGGTGTTCTTGTTAGCTGATACTCTTCTTGATACTGCTTAGGAGACAGTTTGGGATAGCGGAAAAAGTATTGAACTTGGATCTGAGTTCTAATTTTTTTTTCTGCAATTTATCATCTATATGACTTTGGAAAAGTCACCTATCCACTATGGGAAGCAAAAAACAATATTTTAGGGGGCAGAAGAAAGAGAAGTACTATAGGACAGAAGTGTTTTTCCTCCCACCTAGAGCTGATGAGATTTTCAATAACTTGTGAATTTAATAAAATATTGAACCCACTGTCACTCAGTCGTCAAAATCCAACGTTTCCTATTGCAAAATTTTTGAGCACCTGATTCCCCATCACAAGCAGCACTTCCAAATTTCAAGGGTACAACCCAATCCTAGGAAGTAATTGTGTGATAATAATCAAGCCATCGCTGAAATTCAAAGGAGGAAAGGAAAGACTACCTTGTCCTGTGTGCTTACAGAGTCTGAATTAAGCAGCACATGCAAAGACCTAATTAATGAAAAGGGCCTACCATCAGAGACTGTGAACTTTATTCAACTACCAACTCAAGTGTTTAGTGTATGTCTCTGACTTTTTGATATTATGTTGTATGACATTTTTGCCTTTATTTTGAATTATTTTTCTGCTAAAGGACTATAGATTACACTCCCTTTCTTCCCCACTAATTTTTACTTTCTTTTCTAGGGTAGAAGGAAGCCCTTTCTGAGATTGTTGATACCAAAATATTTGAGTATCATGAGTATCTTGATCATATCTCATTATCACTGGCTATCCTTTCCCTATGCCTAGATATGTTAAGATCTGAATGATTTTAGCATGCACAGAGTCTGGAAAGAATAAAGACAAAATATAGGAAGGAGGTGAAACTTGAGTAAGAAGTTGACAGGGGAATGGGAAATCCTAGAAAAAATATTTCCCATCTGTGCCTAGGACTCATCTAATTCCAGGAGAAAAATTATCACAACCCAGAGAAGATTGGTGCCCATGGAGTAATTAGGAAAAGAATAGGGCACCTCTCTTATCTGATTTCCACCTGTTAAACACTTAATAAATAGAATCTGAGGTGGAACAGCATCACATCACTTTCTAAGATCAGTGAACTATCTGTCTCTAAGGTTCTCAAACAAAATTCAAAGTGAGTAAGAAAGTTCAGAAAAAGCAGTGTCTATAGAAAGTTGGAGATAAGGATGGACAAAAGTCTCAAAAGAGGATGGCAGGAAAAAAGCAGAAGCCAGAGAAGAGAATATGAAATGGTCTCCAGGACAAAAACACTTCTTGGAAGAGCTCCAAAAGGATTTATTTTTAATTTAAGGCAATGGGGTTAAGTGACTTGCCCAAGGTCCCACAGCTAGGCAATTATTAAGTGTCTGAGGCTGGATTTGAACTCAAGTACTCCTGACTCCAGAGCCAGTGCTCTATCCACTACACCATCCAGCTGCCCCTCAAAAAGGATTTTGAAAAGCAATTAGAAAATTGGGGAAAGAATTGGAAGAGAAATTCAGCATTTGCAAAAGGAAGCACAAAATTTAAGAGAAGACCACAAACTCTCTATAATTACAAGTGGGAAAATGAAATATAAAAATTGATCAAATGAAAAAGGGACATAAAAACTAACTGATGATAATAATTCCTTGGAGAATAAGTTGGTGCAAATGGAGGGTAATGACTCCATAAGATATTAAGACTCAGTTAACCAAAATTTCAAAAATGAAACAATAGAAGAATATGTAAAATGCCCTATTGGAAAAACAATTGACAGGAAAAATAGATCCAGGAGAGATAACTTAAGAATTATTGGATACCTGAAAGCCATTATCAAAAAAAAGACCCTGGGCAACATCCTTCAAGAAATCTGTATGGTTAATACACAGGATATAAGATTTTCCATGGTAAGATGTTATAGTTTAGCTACAGAGAATTATTGACCCTCAATTTACCTCTGGGATACAGAGCATTACTGACCCCAATTCATCCCTGATCTACAGGGAGGGGAGATGAGCAGGACTGATCTCATGCACATATTTTAAACAGTTTGAGTATTTAAAAGAACCACTGAATGTCCTCGGTTGGTGCGAGCCAGACTCTCAAGGCTATACTTGATTAACATTGCCTATCTCTTCAGGAACTAACCATTCCTGAATGTAAACATTGTTTGGGGTTTGGGGAGGGGTGACTCCCTCCTCAGGTAACCTGGAAAATTTGGTTTTAGTCCACAAAAATTTGTCAAGAAGCCTTCTTTGTTCTCAAGCTATATAAGATCTAATTACACCCTCTCCTAAATGGAGTTTCACCCATGGAGAGGATGCTCTGCCTGGGACCCTCCCCATTTGGGACTTTGAAGGCTGTACTCTGGGACTCCCCATTCAGTGCTGATTCAGATGTTGAAACTCCCCCAATTGGTGATGTTTTTTCTTAATATCTATATTTATGTAGGCTTTGTTCTGCTTTTTATTATATTGGGGCTTATTGGTTACTTTTGCCGTAAAACTGATTTATTTCTACCTGTTTTATACCACTTTATTAAATATACTTTTTAGTTTTGTTGGTGAGAATGTGTCATTTTGTAGGAGCAAATCGAAACCAAAACTCTTTAAGCAGACAAAAGCATCAAGGAATACTGACCTGATATCCTAGAACCAGAGGGCAAAATGGTCATTGAAAAAGGTCACAGATCTTCTCCTGAAAGGGATTCTAAAATAAAAAATGCAAAGGAATATTCTAGGTAAATTCCAGAATTATCAGATCGAGGAGAAAATTCTGCAGTCAGAAAGAAATAATTCAAATACTAAGGAGTCACAGTCAGGATTATGCAGGACCTGGCAGTAACAACATAAAAGGATACACATGAATACATCAAGTGATATAGCATCAAAATTCTTAAAGAAGAAGCTAAATATGTTACAGGAAGACACTGACAACAAAACTATACTGGAGGGGGATCTTGACTTCCTTCCCTCAGAATTATATACTTCTAAACATAAAATAAACAAGAAGGAAGCTAAGGAAGTGAATATAATATTAGAAAGTTAGATATGATAGAACTTTGGAGAAAATGGAATGGGGATAGAAAGAAAAATAAACAGTTTCTCCGTGGTATATGGCACCTACACAAAAATTAACCAAAAAAATTATTAGGGCATAAAACACACAATATCAAATACAGAAAGGCAGAAATATTAAATGTATCATTTTTACATCATGATACAATAAAAATCATGCACAGTCAAGGGTCATGAAAAGAAAGGCTAAAATTGGACACTAAATAGCTTAATTCTTTTAAAATTTTTAAAATTTAAGGTGATGGGGTTAGGAGTGACTTGCCCAAGGGGTGGCTAGGTGGCATAATGGATAAAGCACTGTCCCTGGAGTCAGGAGTACCTGGGTTCAAATCTAGTCTCAGACACTTAATAATTACCTAGCTGTGTGGCCTTGGGCAAGCCACTTAACCCCGCCTGCCTTGCAGAAAACACCTAAAAAAAGTGACTTGCCCAAGGTCACACAGCTAGGCAATTATTAAGTGTCTGAAGTCAGATTTGAACTCAGGTCCACCTGACTCCAGAGCCGGTACTCTATCCACTGCACCACCTAGCTGCCCCTAAATAACTTAATTTTAAAGAATGAGTGAATCAAACTCCAAATCATAGAAATAATTAACAATTTTATCTAGGACAATAACAGTAAGGAGATACCATACAAAATCTTATGGTATACAGCTAAAGCAGTTATTAGGGGAAATATTATATCTCCAAAGCTTACATGAATAAAATAGAGAAAGAGGAGATTAGTGAATTGGGTTTGGAACTAAAAAAGCTGGAAAAAGAACAAATTAAAAATCCACAATTAAATACCAAATTAGAAACGCTGAAAATAAAAGGAGAGATAAAATTGAAAGTAAGAAAACTATTGAAATAATGAACGAAGTTGAATTAGTGTTATAAAAAAACAATAATATGGATAAATCTGTGGTTAACGTGATTAAGAAAAAGAAATGAGAAAACCAAAGTACCAATATCAAAAATGAAAAAGGTGAATTCAATACTAATGAGAAGGAAATTAAATTAATAATTTGGAGTTACCTTGCCCAGCTATATACCAATAAATTTGACAATCTAAGTGAAATGGATGAATATTTATAAAATTTAAGTTGCTAGGTGAAGCCAAGATGACAGAATAAAGTCAGAAGCTCACCCAAGCTCCCTACCAAACCATCACAAAATTTTCAATAACAACTCTAACCAAATTCTGAAGTGGCAGAACTTATAAATAATTTTCAAACCAAGACAACTTGGAAGATTGGATAGGAAGATTGTTGCATTGGAGTAAGAGAGGAAGGAACATAGAACAACATGGGCCTTGCTGGAGGAAACTGGCCCCAGGCATCCAGAATCAGACCTCTGGGAGACTGGGGACATGGCAGCAGTGATAGTGCTGGTTCCAGACCTCTCAGCCTGGGTCATCAGGACAACTCTGCTGCACCAGCGTGAGAGTGGAGCACTGTCTAGTGCAGGCCTCAGCAATGCACACTTAACCCCAGCAGACCAGTAGGTCTTGGTAGTCATTGAATCAGCAATGGCAGATGCTTTTGAAGTTTTTGGTCCACAGTATGGGGATGAGAAGGAGATTCCAGAGGACTCATTGCCCTCACTGAGGCAGGATTCTGTTGCTTTATCTAAACTCAGATCTGGGTCCACTCGAGGCCCCAGTTTCAAGAAGAGTAGCAGAAACACTGCAGAAATTATTGCCTAAGCAGAGCAGGGACCTTCCTCACAGTTCCCTGACAGAAGAGTGATCTTGGGGGTCATACACAGACCAGAGCACAGGTCAGAAGAGTAGTACAGATCACTTTTTAGATCATAAAACTTTAGAAAAATTAAAAACTTGCTGGTGTCAAGGAGTATTTCTGAAAACAGCTTCAAAAACCATCAAAAGATTGCAACAATGTGTCCTCTACCCTGGAAGCAGCATCCACCTTAACAAAGAGTTAAAATCAAGTCATAGGCTGGGGAAATGAGCAAATAAAAGAAGAAAAAAATCTGACTGATGACAGTCACTATGATCATATGGAAAGATCAAAATACACCATCAGAAGAAGATAACAAAGTCAAAGCTTCTACAAAGTCTTCAAAAAATTATGAATTGGTCTCAGGTTCTAAAGAAGTGAAAAAGAATTTTGATTATCAAGTAAGGAAGTTAGAGGAAAAATTGGCAAGAGAAATGAGAGGGATGTGGGAAAATCATGAAAACCAAGTTAGCAGCTTGATTATGGAGATATCAAAAAATGTTGAAGAAAATAACAACTTAAAAACCAGACTCAGTAAAATGAAAAAAGCAGTCCAAAAGACCAAAGAGGAGAAGAATTGTCTTCAAAAACAGAACTGGCCAAATGGAAAAAAAGGAGACTGGCCAAATGGGAAAAAAAAAGAGATACAAAAGTTCACTGAAGCAAATAATTTCTTAAAAATTTAGAATAGAAAATGAAAAACTAGAAGAGAATGTGAAATAATCTCATTGGAAAAACACTGAGTTATAAAACAGATCCAGAAGAGATAATTAAAAAATTATTGTACTACCTCTAAGCCATGACCAAAAAAGACCTAGACATCATTTCTCAAAATATTACTTTGAGACAGGAAAACTGCCCTGATATTCTAGAAGCAGAGTATAATAGAAATTGAAAAAATATGCTGATCACCTCTTGAAAGAGATCTAAAATGGAAAAATACCATGAAAATTATAGTCAAATTTCATAATTCCCAAGTCAAGGTGGAAATATTGCAAACAATCAGAAAGAAACAATTCAAATATTGTGAAGCCATAATCAGGATAACACAAGATTTAGCACCTCACAAGACTTGGGCAATGATATTCTAGAAGGCAGAAGAGCTTGTACTGCACCCAAGAATAAACTATCTAGCAAATCTGAATATACTCTTTCAGGGGAAAAGTTAGTCATTAAATGAAATAAGGACTTTCAAATTTTGCTGATGAAATGACCAGAGATGAACAGAAAATTTGATCTTCAAATAAAGATGCAAATGAAGTATAAAAAGGTAAATAGGAAAGGCAAATCTTAAGGAACTTAATGATATTAAGATACTTTTAATCCTTTATAGGAAGATGTATATATTTAATTTACATGTATGAACTTTCTCATTTATTAGGACAGTTAGAAGGAGTGTATATAGACAAGGCAAAGAGTAAGTTGCATTTGAAGGAATAGTATATTAAAAAGATAGAGATAATGAGTGAGAAATGAATGTACTTGGAGAAAGGGGAAAGAGAGGTAGAATTGGGTTAGTTATTTAACACAAAACAGGCAAGAAAAAGATTTTGCAGTGGAGTGGAAGAGGGAGAAGGTGAGGGGGAGTGAGTGAGCCTTATCAGAATTGTCTCAGAAAGGGAATAATATACAATTGAGGGAATGAAGGGAAGATTGTGGGAGAGGGTAGTCAGATCCAAAACAGGATCTGTTTCAGGGACAGGATGAAAGGAGATAGAAAGAATAGAATAAATGGGTATGGGGGTGGGGTGGAATAGAATGGAGGGAAATACAGTTAACCATAGTAACTGTGGGGAAAAGTATTAAAACAAATTTCTCTGCTAAAGACTTCATTTCTCAATCAAAGTGAACTGAATAAAATTTATAAAAAATAAGATCATTTCCCAATTGATAAATGGTCAAAATATATGAAAAGTTTTTAGATAAGGTTGTCAATGCAATCTATTTGTTATTTAAAAATGTTCTTACTCATTATTCATATGTTTATATAAGTATTTTATTGTTTTCCAATTTGTTTTCCAATTATATATAGTAGTAGTTTCTACCATTTTTTGCAAGGCTTTGAATTTTTCAATTTTCCTCCCTCTCCCCTTTTCCTCCCCCCCACCCCAAATGGAAGACAATTTGATAGTCTTTACATTGTTTCCATGATTTGCATAGTTTAATATTGAATATGTTGAGAGAAAAATATGTCTTAAGGAAGAAAGTATTAGAGATAGCAAAATTATGTAATACTTAATACAACATTTTTTTTTTAAAAATAGAGGATAATAACGTTTGGTCCAATAATGTTTGGTCTAATAATGTTTTGGTGGTCTATACAGATCTTTCTCTGGATACTGGTATTCTCCATCACAGATTCCCCACCCCCCCAAATTATCCCTGATTATTGCACTGATGGAGGGGACAAATCCATCAAGGTTGATCATCATCACACCTTGTTGCTAAGGTGTACAAATTTCTCTGGTTCTGTTCATCTCACACAGCATCAATTGATGCAAGTCTTTCCAAACTTCTCTGAAGTCACATGCCTCCTGATTTCTAATAGAACAGTAGTTTTCCATCACATCCATATACCACAATTTGTTTGCCATTCCCCAGTTGATGGATATCCCCTTGATGTCCAATTCTTTGCAAATACAAACAGAGCAGCTATGAATATTTTTATACATGTGAGATTTTTATCCTTTTTCATGATCTCTTCAGGATATAGACCCAGTAGTGGTATTTCTGGATTTATTTCCCTTTGGGCATAATTCCAAATTGCTCTCCAAAAAAAGATAGATTGCTTCACAACAATGCATAGTATCCCAGATTTCTTACATCCCTTCCAACATTGATCATTATCCTTTCTGGTCATATTGGCCAATCTGAGAGGTGTAAGGTAGTAGGAATCTCAGATATGCTTTTATTTCCTTTAATCTCTAATCAGTAATGATTTAGAGAAATTTTTCATGTGACTATAGATACCTTTAATTTCCTCATCTTTAAATTGCCTTTGCATATCCTTTGACCATTTGTCAATTGAGGAATGATTTATTTTTTTATAATTTTGACTCAATTTTCTATATATTTTGGAAATGAGTCAGAAACAGTAGTTATAAAAAATTGTTTCCCAATTTACTACATTTCTTTTGATCTTGATTAGAGAGGTTTTGCTTGTGCAAAAACTTTTTAATTTAATATGTTCAAAATTATCCAGTATGAGTTTACATTTTTCTCGATCACTTCCTTGGTCATAACCTGTTCCCTTTTCCAGAGAGTTGACAGATAAACTCTACCTTGTTCTCTTAATTTGCTTATAATATTATTTTATATGTCTAAATCCTGCACCCATTTTGATCTTATCTTGATACAAGGTGTGAAATGTTGGTCTAATTCTATTTTCTGTTGTACTATCTTCCAGTTGTCCCAGAAGTTTCTAATCAGAATAAATTCTTATCTCAGAAGCTGGACTCTTTCGATTTATCAAACAGCAGATTACTATAATCATTTCCTGCTTTCTCTTTTGCACCTAATCTGTTCCATTGATCTACCACTCTATTTCCTAACCAGCACCAGATAGTTTGATGACTGATATTTTATAATATAATTTTAGATCTGGTAAGACTAAGTTGCCTTCTTTTGCATTTTTCCATTAAATACCTAGATATTATTGACTTTTTATTTCTCATTATGAATTTAGTTTCAATTTTTTCTAGTTCACTAAAGTAATTTTTTGGAAGCTTGAAGGATATGACACTAAATAAGTGGTTTAATTTATATAACATTGTGGTTTTTTAATTACATTGACTCAGCCTTTCCATAAGCAGTTGATATTTGCCCAGTTTTTTAGATATAATTTTATTTGTGAAAAGTTTTTTTAATAGCTGTTTTCATAGAGTTTCTGAGTTGGCTTTGGCAGGTAAACTACCAAGTATCTTTTATTGTATGAATTTATTTTAAATGGGATTTCTCTTTCTAACGCTTGTTGCTGTATCTTGTTAGTAATATTCAGAAATACTGAGGATTTATGTGGGTTTATTTTATATCCTGCAACTTTCCCAAAGTTGCTAATTGATTCCAGTAGTTTTTTATGTGATTTTTTTGGATTCTCTAGGTATACCATCATGCTATCTGTAAAGAGTGAGAGTTTAGTTTCTTCCTTCCCAATTCCAATTCCTTCTTATTGCTGAAGCTAACATTTCTAACACAATATTGCATAGTAGTGGTGATAATGGGCATCCTTGTTTCACCCCTGATCTTACTGGGAATGCTTCTAACTTATCCCCATTGAATATGAGGCTTGTTGATGGTATATCTTGTGTCTCCTGTTTGAAGACAAGATTTTCTATTTAGCTCTGTTCTTTTTATCAGGAAAAGTTGCAAGTCTCCAATTTCATGAAATGTCCATCTCCCCCCACCCCCCCCGAAGAGAAAGCTCAGTTTTTCTGGATAGTGAATTCTGGGCTGCATTCCAAGCTCTCTTGCTCTTCAGAATGTCATATTCCAGGCCCTTCCATCCCTTAACATTGATGCAGCCAGATCTTGTGTTATCTTTACTGTGGCTCCTTGGTATTTGAAATATTTTTTTCTTACCTCTTGCAGGATTTTCTCCTTGATCTGATAGTTTTGGAGTTAGTTCACAATATTTCTTGTTTTCATTTTGGGATCCTTTCAGGATGGGATGGATGTAGTCTTTCAATGACTATTTTGTCTTCTGGTTCCAGGATATCAGGGTAATTCTCCTTTACTATATCCTAAAGTAGGGAGTTCAGGTTTTTCTCTTCAAGGTTTTAGAGAAATCCTATGATTCTTAAATTGTCTCTTCTGGATCTATTTTCCAGATCTGTTGTTTTGCCAATGAGATATTTTATATTTTCTTCTGTTTTTTCTAATTTTGTTTAATAGATTCTTGTTGTCTCATGAAAATATTAGTTTCCACATATTCCAATCTTTTGTTAGAGAAGTGTTGATTCATTTACCTTTTACATATCCTTTTTCAATGTCAATCTTATTTTTGAAGGAGGTGTTGTCTTTTTCCATTTGCCCAATTGTGTTATTGAGAGAATTATTTTTTTTGCACTTTCCAATTGTATTTTCTAAGGGTTTGTTTTCCTGTTGTGAGATGTTAATTTTCCCTTGCATAGTGTTAATTTTTTCTTGCATTTCTTTTCCCAATTTTCCATTTGATTTTTAAACTCTTTCCTGACATCTTCTAAAAAAAAAGTCTTTATGGGCTGGAGATCAATTTGCATTCTCTTCTGAACTGGAATTCTTATCTTCAAGATAACATTCAACGGACCCCATTTTTTTGCTGACCTTTCTTCATTTTGGGGTCCTTTTCCCAGGGTCTTCTGTTGGGGGAGAGGCTGGTTCACAGATTTTCAGTGTTGAGATCCTAGAGGCTTTCCTCCCTGGGCTTTGGAACTCCAAGTGGGTTGACCCACAGGGTATGCCAGAAATTTCTCTGTATTGTCTGGTACCTCAGAATGTTTTAATTTGCATTTCTTTAATCATTAGTGATTTAGAGAAATTTTTTCACATGACTATAGATTTTTTCATCTGAAAACTGCCTTTACATATTGATTGGAAAATGACTTGCTTTCTTATAAATTTGACTCAATTCTCTACCTATTTTAGAAGAGTCTTTTGTCAGAAACTCTAATTGTAAAAATTGTTTCCCAACTTGCTGCATTTCTTTTAATCTTGATTGCATTGGTTTTCTTTATGTAAAAACCTTTTAATTTAATGTAATCAAAATTATCCATTTTTTCTTTTATAATATTCTCCATGTCTTCTTGGGTCATAAACTTCTCAACTTTCCATAGATCTGACAGATAAACTATTCCTTGTTCTCCTAATTGGCTATTGTAAAAGGTATGAAATGGTGGTCTCTAGCTAGATTTTGATATGCTGTCTTCCAGTTTTCCCAGCAGTTTTTATTGAAGATTGAGAGTGCTGGAATCTCTGGGTTTATCAAAAAGCAGATTACTACAGACATTTACTACTGTTTCTTTTGTACCTAATGTATTCCATTGATATCTTATTCTATTTCTTAGCCAGCACCAAACAGTTTTGATGACTGATGCTTTATAATTTAATTTTAGATCTGGTATGGCTAGGCTGCCTTCATTTCTATTTTTTTCAGTGATCTCTTGATATTCTTGATCTTTTGTTCCTATAAATTTAGTGACAAGTTTTTCTAGATAAATAAATATATTTTACAAGTTTGATTGTTTTTTAGAAAAATTTTATTTATTTTGAATTCTACAATTTTTTCCTCTAACCTTGCTTCCTCCCCCCCACTGCCCACAGAAGGTAATTAGTTAGTCTTTATATTATTTACATGGTTTGCACTGATCAAAGTTGAATGTGATAAGAGAGAAATCATAACCCTAAAGAAGAAATATAAAGTATGATTATAGCAGAATTACATAATAAGATAACATTTTTTAAAAATTAAAGGTGATAGTCTTTTGTCTTTGTTCAAACTCCAAAATTATTTCTCAGGATACAAATGGCATTCTCCATAACAGATTCCCCAAAATTGTGCCTGATTGTTGCTCTGTTGATATGAGCAGATCCATTAAGTTTGATCATCACCCTCATACTGATGTTAGGATGTACAATGTTTTTCTGGTTCTTCTTATCTCTCAGCATCAATTTATGCAAAGTCTTCCAGGCTTCCCGGAATTCCTATCCCTTCTGGTTTCTAATTAAACAAAAAAAGTTCCATCATATACATATACCACAATTTATTAAGCTACTCCTTCAAATGATGGACATTCAGTTAATTTCCAATTCCATGCCACCACAAAGAGAGCTGCTATGAATATTTTTGTATAAGTTATGTTTTTACCCTTTTTCATAATCTCTTCAGGTTATACACCCAGTAGTGGCATTGCTGGAACAAAGGGTATGCACATTTTTGTTGCCTTTTGGACATAATTCCAAATTGCTCTCCAGAAAGGTTGGATGAGTTCACAGCTCCACCAAAAATGCATAAGTGTCCCAGATTTTCCACATCTCTTTCAACATTGATCATTTTCCTTTCTGATCATATTGTCCAGTCTGAGAGGTGTGAAGTGGTATCTCAGAGATGCTTTAATTTTCATTTCTCTAATAATAAATGATTTAGAGCAATTTCTATATGATTATGGATTGCTTTGATTTCCTCATCTTTAAGTTGTCTTTGCAAATCCTTTGATCATTTGTCAATTGGGGAATGATTTGTCTTTTTTTAAAATATAAAATTTGACTCAGTTCTTTGCATATTTTAGAAATGATTCCTTTGTCAGAAATACTAGTTGTATAAATTGTTTCCCAATTTACTACATTTCTTTTGATCTTGGTTACAGTGAGTTTGTCTGTGCAAAACCTTTTTAATTTAATGTTATCAAAATTGTCTAGTTTATTTTTAATGATGTTCTCCATCTCTTATTTGGTCATAAACTGCTTTCATTTCCATAGATCTGACAGCTAAACTATTCCTTGATCTCCTAGTTTATTTATAATATTGTTTTTTATGTCTAGATCCTGTATCCATTTTGATCTTAACTTGGTATAGGGTGGGAGGTGTTGGTCTAATCTAAGTTTCTGACATACTAACTTTCAATTTTCCCAACAGTTTTTATTGAAGAGAGAGTTTTTATCCCAATAGCAGGACTCTTTGGGTTTATCAAACAGCAGATTACTATAATCATTTCCTGCTATTGCACCTAGTTCATTCCATTGATCCACCACTCTATTTCTTAGCCAGTACCAGACAGTTTTGGTGACTGATGCTTTACAATATAATTTTAGATCTGGTAGGACTAAGTCACCTTCTTCTGTACTTTTTTTTCATTAAATCCTTGGAGATTCATGACTTTTTATTTCTTCATATGAATTTACATGCAATTTTTTCTAACTCATCAAAGTAATCTTTTGCAATTTTTATTGGTAGAGCACTAAACAGGTAGTTTAATTTTGGTAGAATTTTCATTTTTTATTATATTTGCTCAGCCTATCCAACCAGCAATTGATATTTGCCCAGTTATTTAAATTATTTGCATGAGAAGTGTTTTGTAATTGTTTTCAAAAAGTTTCTGAGTCTGCCTTGGCAGGCAGACTCCCATGTACTTTTTATTGTCTGAGGTTATTTTGAATGTGATTTCTCTTTCTAGATCTTTCTGCTGCATTTTGCTATACATAATAGAAATGTTGATGTTTTATTAAAGTTTATTTTATATCCTGCGACCTCGCTAAAGTTACTATTTTGAGGAGTTTTTAGATGATTTTTTGGGATTCTCTAGGTGTATCATCATGTTATCTGCAAAGAGTGAGAGCTTTGTCTCTTCCATCCCAGTTCTAATTTTTTTCAATTTTTTTCCTTCTCTTATTGCTGAAGTTAACATTTCTAATATGATATTGAATAGTAGTGGTGATAATGGGTATCTTTGTTTCAACCCTGATCTTATTGGCAATGCCTCTAGATTATCCCCATTGAATATAATGCTTTTTGATGGTTTCAGATAGAAACTGCTTATTAGTCTAAGCAACAATCCATTTATTACTATGCTCTTTAGTGTTTTTAGTATGAAGAGGTGCTGTATTTTGTTAAAAGCTTTTTCAGCATCTACTGATAATCATATGATTTCTGATAGGTTTGTTACTGATATAATTAACTATACTGGCAGTTTTCCTAATATCAAACCAACCCTGCATTCCTGGGATAAATCCTACTTGGTCATAATGTATTATCCTAGTGATAACTTGCTGTAGTCATTTTACTAAAATTTTATTCAAGATTTTAGGATCTATATTCATCAGGGAGATAGGTCTGTAGCTTTCTTTCTCTGTTATAACTCTTCCTGGTTTAGGTATCAACATCATATTGGTGTCATAGAAAGAGTTAGACAGAGTTCCATCTTCACCTATTTTTCCAAAGAATTTATATAGAATTCAAACCAGTTGGTCCTTAAATGTTTGATATAATTCACTTGAGAATCCATCTGCAGATTTTTTCTTAGAGAGTTAAATAATGGCTTGTTAAATTTATTTTTCTGAGAGAGAGTTATTTAAGTATTTAATTTCCTCTTCATTTAACCTGGGCAACTTATATTTTTGTAAATGCTCATCCATTTATTTTAGATCATCAAATTTATTGGCATAGAGTTGGGTGAAATAATTCTGAATTATTACTTTAATTTCTTCTTCTTTGATAGTGAGATTACCTTTTTCCTTTATGATACTAGCAATTTGGCTTTCTTCTTTCTTTTTTTAATCAAATTGACCAGAGTTTTATAAATTTTATAGATTTTTTTTCATATAACCAGCTCTTGGTTTTATTTATTTCAATAGTTTCCTTGTTTCTGATTTTATTAATTTCTCCTTTAATTTTTAGAATTTCTAATTTGGTATTTAACTGAAGGTTTTTAATTTGCTCTTTCTCTAATTTTTTAGTTGCATATTTAGTTCATTGATTTCCTCTTCCTCTAATTTATTCATATAAGCATTTAAAGAAATATTATATCCCGTGACAGCCACCGTGAGTGTATCTAATAGGTTTTGGTATTTGTTTCATTATTGTTACTATCTAGGATAAAATAATTAATTCTTTCTATAATTTGTTATTTGATCCACTCATTCTTTAAAATGAGGCTATTTAGTTTCCAATTAGTTCTGGGTCTATATCTCTCTGGTCCAATATTGCATGTAATTTTTATTGTATTATGTTCTGAGAAAGATGTATTCACTATTTCTGCCTTTCTGCAGTTTATTGTTAGGTTTTTATGCCCTAGTACATGGTCAATTTTTGTGTAAGTGCCATGTACTGCAGAAAAGAAAGTATATTCCTTTCTATACCCATTTAATTTCCTCCATAAGTCTATCATAACTAGATTTTCTAACAATCTATTTACCTCCTTAACTTCTTTCTTGTTTATTTTATGATATGACTTATCTAAATCTGAGAGTGGAAAGTTGAGGTCTCTCTGTGTCTTCCTGTAGTTCTTTCAGCTTCTCCTCTAAGAATATGGATGCTATATCATTAGGAACACACATATTCAGTATTGAAATCATTTAATTGTCTATGATACCTTTTAGGAGGATATAGTTTGCTTCCTTATCTCTTTTAACACTATTTTTGCAGCTGCTTTGTCTGAGATAAATATTGTTACCCCTCTTTTTTCACTTCAGCTGAAGCAAAATATATTTTGCTCCAACCTTTTAGTCTACATGTATCTCTCTGCTTCAAATGAGTTTCTTGTAAGCAGCATATTGTAGGATTCTGGTTTTTAATCCACTCTGCTATTCAACTACATTTTAAAGGAGAGTTCATTCCATTCACATTCAAAGTTATAATTATTAACTCTTTATTGCCCACCATGCTATCTTCCCTTTGTTTATATTTCCCACTTTTTTCGCTTTATCCATATTCCCCAGTATTTTGTTTCTGAAGACCACCACCTTCAGTGTGTTTGCCTTCCTATTTCCAACCCCCCTTCTGCTGGCCTTTCTTTATTTTCCTAAGATCTTGTGTTGGAGGAGGGACTGGTTCACAGTGGTTTGGTGTTGGGATGTCTAGAGGCTTTACTCGCTGGGTTTAGTGGGTCTGCCAGTAGGGGGGTGCTAGAGGCTTTGCTAACTGAGTCTAATATCTCTATCTGTCCAGTAGGAGAGTGCTGGAGGCTGGAAATGGCCCTTCAGCCCTTCTGTAAACCCTGAACTGTCTATTTCATTGCCACACCTCCACTCTCTAGTTGTTTCTCAGAGGGAAGCATTTCCCACAGTGAAAGCATCTGCCACTGATCTTAGGCTTGTCAAGCTCTCACCCCACCCCCACTGGCTCTCTGTTTTCTGTGCCTGGCATACCCACAATCCCCAAAGACAAATCTTGAGGGAGATGTTTTTCTCCTAGCTTCTCTTGGTGGATTTTGTGGATCAGATTTCTATTAAGAGAGTTGTTTCATATTATATATGAAGGAAGATCAGGCAACCTTAGTACAGGGCTTGGCTTCTCTCCACCATCTTGGCAGATTGTTATGGTGCTGAATAAGTAACTTAATCTTGGTAGAATTGTCAATTTCTTTGTATTAGTTCAGCCTACCCATGAGCAAGTGACATTTGCTCAGTTATTTAGATCTGATTTTATTTATATGTGAAACATTTTTTAAAACTTTTTTTGACTAATTGCCTTTTACTACATATTTAATAGGGAAATATGTTTTGCACATGTATGGCATATCAAATTTCTTGCCTTCTCAATGATGAGGAGGTGGAGGGAACAGAATGTAGAATTCAAAAAAATTTTTAAATGAATGTTAAAAATTGTTTTTAGATGTAAATGGGAAATTTAAAAAGTCAATAACAAAAGAAAATTCCATGGACAACTTCATGTGATCACAAAATTTGACAAAATTAAATGACAGAATAATAGCATTTTATAATAATGCCTTTTTTAGAAATTATGATTTGCTCTGGAGGACATATTTATAAACAAAGATTTTGTCTACTCATTTATATATGTAGAAGAATACCAAGGACACATTTTCTTGAGATTTTTTGATATAAGCAGAAAAGTCAGGAAGTTCTCTGAAAAACACCAGGACAATTTAACTCACAAAATCTTACATTTGGAAGGCTTCTTAGAGGCTCCATAGTCCAAGTTACACTTAATCAAGAATTATCTTTATAATATCTGTGACAAGTGGTTGAATGAACCAGGCTGTTTGGAATCCTCTAGTGAATGGAAATCATTCAATTTCCAACATAGCCCATGCCACTTTGGAATAGGTCCAAGCAGATCACACAGAAAAGTTATCACTAACTTAGGCAATGTCTCTTTTCCTTCCCTTTCTGAGTTTTCTCCAATTATTTCCTTCCCAAAGAAAAAGGTCAGAAGGAGTTCATTCAGTCTGACAAAAGATATGAATCTTGAAGGAGTTCTTCAGAACATGCAGAGCCAAGGTGAAGGTGAACTGGAAAATCTGTAGTCACATTGAAGTATTAAGTATCTCCTTCCCAGGAGAGTAGAAGAGGGTTTTTTTTTTAATGCTTTAATCTTTTGTTTATGTACATTTAGGAATTTTGTCTCTAATTGTGTCTTTTCTATAGAAGAAATAAATAGCTGAAATATAGATTATATGCCTTGTATAATAAGTGATTTCCTGTTCTGTTTGGGGGAGGCAGCTAGGTGGCACAGTAGATAGAGGACTGGGCCAGATGTCAGGAAGATCTGAGTTCAGATCTTAGCTTCAGACACATCCTAGCAATGAGATCTTGGAAAGTCACTTAACCCTGTTTACTTTAGTTTCTTCTCTGTAAAATGAACTGGAGAAGGAAAAGGAAGATCATTCTAGTATTGTTGAGAAAACCCCAAATAAGGTCACCATGAGAAAGACATGATTGAATCATTTGAATGGGGTAACTAGTTGGTGAGGTATTGGAGCACTGGGCTGGATATCAGGAAGACTCATCTTCATGATTTCAAATCTATCCTAAGACACTAACTAGTTATTAACCCTGGACAATTAATATAACCCTGCTAGTCACAGAGCCTCATCTGTAAAATGAATAGGAGAAGAAAATAGCAAACCATTCCAATACCGTTAAGAAGAAAATTTCAAAAAGAAGTCACAAAGTGTTGGAAATAGCTGAAAATTATTCAACAACTGAATCACTTCTGAAAATGTTTATAAATAAAAAAGTATAGAACTATAAAGGTAACTAATAATTTCAAAATAAAGATATATATATATATATATATAAGTAAAGTATTGAAATAGGAATTCACAGTTCAGAATATATAGTAATATCTATATATAGTAATGATCTATAGTAATATTTTGAAAGATATATTTTGTCCCTCTTGTGAGGTTTTTTTGTATTAGTCTCCCACACAAATCAAAATTACTAAAATATGGTCCATCCCATACATTGTCTCCTTCATTTTAAATTTTTCTCATGTATCAGCATGATCACGTACTGGACAAATTGAATTTTCTCCTTACTCACCAGCACTGTTGATAATGATGGTTCAAATAGAATCATTAAGGTCATAGAACCATTTTTCATATAATTTCTAGCTTAAATACTCTTCCCATTTAATTAGGTTTCCATACTTTAAATATTTGAAGCAACTGACAATTTTAGAACTTGGTTAATTACCTCAATGGGCTGGTCACCAACTGCCTGTTGTAACTGAACAAATACATAATTCTTATCAACTTTACTCTTCTGATATGATAAAGCTATTTTTTTTGAATAACACTACACTGAGAAAATAACTGTAAATTGTTATAAGATCTTTGAATATTTTCTTGGCATTTATAGAGTCAATCTATGGAGGTTCAATTTTGGATTTTGTACAAAGAAAAGAACTGTCACTACTCTGGAAAAAAAGCTAATAATAACATTGACAGACAAAAATGCATCATTGTTCAGTCTTCATTTTCAAAGAAAGCTATGACATCACAGTAATGTTTTTCCTTGCACCTGAATTTAATTTTAGTGAGGTAGAGATACACAAAGCACCAGCCTCACTCTTTCTTCACACAGTCATCAAAGTTCAATGGGAGGATATAAATCCAGATGACTGGCAATGGCCATGGGCTGCAGTGAATGACCTTAGCATCTTCACTTTCTTACAAAGTTCTAAGATCTCCACAGCATTTGCTACAATCAACTTCATGACCAATGGAATAAATTGTTCTCACTTGTCAGTTCTGTTGGGGGAGTACATAAATCTTCATATGCTTGAGGTATACATTCTCCTAAATCACTCATAGCTTTAAGAACTTCTGGTTAGACTCAACCTGTTTTAGCCTACCAGTTGAGACAAGTTTACCAGGGTTTTTTGTTTACCAAACATACAAGTCCTCCCTGAATACCCCATACTCCCCTATAGATATATATGTATATACCTTATAGTTGAGGCAATTCATTGTAGAGACTTAAAAGAGTTTCACAGAAGAATTTGAAAGGAAAGTGATACAAACCAACAGATCCATTATTTGTCCCATTTAATTCGCAAGAGACAGCTATGTACCTTAAATGGAGAAACAATCCTGGGAGCATGGAGTGGCAATATGAGTAACACAGAAGGACACTAAGGCAACATCTGTTCCTCCACAAAGGGTGGTGCCTGTGTTGACCAAAATAGAATGGGGAAAGAAATGGAAGAGATATACCCAGGGATGTTTTCTTAACTTCTCATTGATAGTTTCCAGGCCATTGCATCAGAAGAGGGAGGCACATGATGGTCTGAAGTACAACATTAATATTTGTGTAATCCCTGTACAAGAGGGGTCCTTGACACCCTTCTGGGGCCTGAGTAACTCCTTAGAAATATAAATTTGATTAGGCACCTATAGGTCTGGAAACATATTGATAAGACACAGATGATAAGACTCTGGAGTGGGGGGATCACAGAACCTATCTTGGACTTATGAAATGTTCTTGCTTACCTGATGCTCTTGCTGTTCTTGCAAATTCCTGACTCCTCAAGATTTAACTGGAAATATAGGACATTACATTCCACTCGTCCTAGGTCAGGGAAAGGGCTGGGAGAGGCCTGGGAGTACGTGAATTCTTCTATATGTTTGCTTATATTAGTAAATTACCTGTCTGAGAGAAAAGTGTATCTAACTGATATCTCTACTTTTGTTTCATGCTTGCACACAACCCCCCTCTCCAAAATGCTATGTAAACCCTATCCTCTGAATACTCAGGGGCTATCCGATTTGGGTATTCTTGAACCCTGTCAGCCCCCGGGATCATTAAAGGAACTGCTTTAATCAATTAAGTGCTGGTCTCCATCTTGCTTTGTGGACACTATAGTCCTGAAAAGACTTGGTCCATCATTTGACTAGGCCACTATTTACCTCTATTGTCATTAAGGCAGCTCAGGGATGCTAAAGTCAACAAGATGTTTTACATGGAGGAGAGGGGGTCTCTCATATCTAGTTGATGCCTAATATCATAGACAAGGAGAAGTCAATTAGCAGAAGATGAGGTGACAGCCTAACAGGGGATAGAAGACCACTCCTTAACAGCTCCAAACAGATTTCCCTACTCTTATTCCCACTTCAACTCCATTTTAGAGAAAAAAAGAAGTGCAAGAAGAAAATGTAGGACTAAGGAGTGGAATTTGGTTTTGTTTTTATTTTGGACTAGCCCTCAGATTTCAGTAGATTGCAGTTTTCTAGAAAGGTTCTTCTGCCAATGTGAATTGACATTTTTTAATAAATTAGAAATCTATGTATTAGACCAATATGAGAGTTGGAAGATATTGTCAAAGCTCTCTAGGATTTGATAGCTCCTCCTTTTTCTAGAACCTCTGATGTGGTGACTTCCTTCCTTCTTTTTTTTCCTATGCCAAGGCCAGGAGGTTTCTACACAGCTTGGCGAGGACTCTGCAAGGCTGTGTCTTTGCTGCTGCTACAGAAGTAGATGGCTGAGTCTTTTGCTTCTACAGAGTTGATGTTCAGAGTTAGGAGACCTTTATCTGGTGAGTCAGGTCTGAATCGCTGAGGAATGGTTTTATTCATATTCATCTTTTGATAAGAAAAATAAAACATAAACTTGGGTCCTTTCTGTGACTTCTTTTGGTACCAATACATAAAATCATGTTTCAAGTCTTCTTCACAACTCAGTGTCACCTCCTGCTTCACCTGTGCAACCAGGTATCTGGGTGTCTGGGTGATTTCTGCTTCAGTGATGGCTGTGGGAGGGGAAAACAGGGAGAGAAATTAGGACACAGAACCTGGGAGAATGATGTTTTATTATGCAGTAAAAGTAAAGTTCTGAACCCCTTATCCCCAGAAGGAGCATTTTCCTTATCTCTCCATCACTCACCTACTCCAAGGAGAAAAATGCAGACACAGTAAAAGACTCTGTTGCCCATGATGGGATCAGGGTCAAAATGAATTGGGTCCCTGTCTTTCTCAATCTGAATTTTGGCCAGTGATGTGAAAGAAGAGCTCTGGAACTCTTGCTTAGCTGGATCATTTCCATTTATGGAAGTATTTTCTTCATTGGCTCCCACAAAAGATGATTTTTTTTGTAGTATGGCATAGCAGATGGTTGACTTTTAGCTCCCTGCTTTTATGCCCACCACACAAGTTTCAGTTCTATTAAAATATGGTTATATGAAATATTTTCAAGCCCTTCTTACCTTGATCTGTCATAACAACAGCACATGCCCAGGCCTCTCTTTTGGAGTGTGATAGTATCTACTTTACTACAGGCAATCAAGGACAGTATATATATGCATAAGGAACTTCAATGTTGGTAGCTGAAGTACATACAAACAAGAAAAGGGTTTTCTTTTTGTCTTCAAGATAAGTTATGCTTTTATTCCCCATCATAACTCTTCAGGTTATCAGTTTTTTTTATGATTATAAAGAGATCCTTGTCTATCTAGGTCTGTTTTTTATCTAGAATGTCAGTTTCCCATGAATTCCATGAATTTCTGGAATTCCATGAATGCCATTCAAGTTTTTGGTTTGTCTTTTCTAATTCAATTTGATCAAAGTCTCATTTATACTTGGAAAAGTATATAATCTAGCAGGATGCTTTTCCAAAAGATTTTAACTTTGTCATGACAAATTTCAGGGTTCAGAAAGACAATCACCAGTGGTTCACTTTCTTTGGGAGGAAGCTATTGATTTCTAAATTTGATTTCTTTTTGCTAATTTTATTTCTTTCTTTGCTAATTTTTCTTAATAGGTTATCACAACAGGAACTATTTTTATTAAAATTTTATAGCTTTTTTTGGAAATGAGCCCTTTGTCAGAAACACTAGTTTAAAAATTGCTTCTCAACTTAGTACATTGCTTTTAGTCCTTGGTTTTGTTTGTGCAAAACCTTTTAAATTTATTATAATCAAAATTATCCATTTTGTATTTATAATGTTCTCTACCTCTTCTTTAGTCATAAACTGCTCCCCTTTCCATAGATCTGACAGATAAATTATTCCTTGTTGTCCTAAATGACTATTACCTTTAATTTTTAAATTATATACTCATTTAGACTATATCTTGGTATAGGGTGTGAAATGTTGCTCTACCCCAGATTCTACCATAGTATCTTCCATTTTTCACAGCAGTTTGTATTGAAGAGTGAGTTCTTATTCTTGAAGGTAGAATCTTTGAGTTTTTTAATGCTCTAAGTCACAGTGGTCATTTGGGGGAAAGGGAGAACTTAAATTCAGGTCCTCTTGTTCCAAATCCTGTGCTCATTTCAATTTGAAACAAGGGATACATTGTATGATGGTTAGACCCTGCTAGCTGAAATATTCTATGCATCTATGAAACCCTTTGTTTCCTGAAATAAGATATTGTCTGTTTGCCAAATTAAATTTGAAATAAAGGAAAAGCTGTTCTCTTGAGGATTTATGTTTCTTAGCAAGTGATACACTCAACCCCTCTGGAGTACATGAGATGCCTGTTTTCTATAAATTCTAGCTACTTCTGACTTACTTTTTCCTAATCCATCTCAACCAATCACATCTATTGTTAAGTATAAAACTGAGACGGGATTCTTTTTTCCAGTTTTACCTTCGCAAACTACTGTATTGAGAGAGATAGTTGCCTCTTCACTTGTGCATTGGAAGGAAAGAGTTGTTGCTTCTTACCGCAAACAGTAAGAATTCTGACCAATTCAGTTGCTTAAAAATGATTCTATGGTATGTAAAGATTTATCAGTGAAGATGGAAGGGGTGGGGAACCACTTGCATATACAATTGCCCTCTTGTGGAGAGATTCACATAGGATAGGACAGATGCTGACTGACACTAACAATTTTCAGTGAAAAGAATCAGGAATGGGAATGGAAAAAAAGTAATGAAATCAATACAAAGAGTGAAGGAACATTTTATTTAATGATGGAAATTAGGAAAATGGAATACTTGTCAGAAGATAAGAATATAGATATAGTGTATTTTCCAGCAAACTTTTACTATCTACTGTTGGAAAAGAATTTAGAGATCATTAAGTCCAAACTCCTTTTTCACAAAGTGTGGAGTAGATGTGGGTGGGAGGGAGAACATGGGCAGCAACCCTCCACATTTAGGAGATGTAGTACTATTTTAAAAAATATTTAATAGTTTATTTAATTATTTTTCTGACTACGTGCAATGCTAGTTTTCAACAAACTTTTTTAAATAAAAATTTTAATTATTTTGAGTTTTATAATTTTCCCCCTAAACTTGCTTCCCTCCCCTCATCCCCCATAGAAGGCAGGCTGTTAGTCTTTACATTTCAACAAACATTTTTTTGCAAGGTTTTGAGTTTTATATTTTTCTTCCTTCCTCTCTTCCTTATTCCCACCCCCTGACAGAAAGCAATCTGTTCTAAGCTATACAAGGATAACCATGCTAAACATAGATCCATATTAATCATTTTCTGAAAGAGGAATCAAATCAAACAGGAAAAATAATAGAAAAATAATAATTAGAGAGGAAAAAAAGACATAACACATAAGACAACTTTTAAAAATAGAAGATGGTAAGCTTTGTTCTGCATTTAAACCCCACAGTTCCTTCTCTAGATATGATGTTATTTTCTCTCACAAGTCTTTTAGAATTGTCTTTGATTATTAAACTACTGAAATGTACAAGTCCATCATCGTTGATTATTACCCAATGTTGCTATTAGTATGTATAATGTTCTTCTGGTTCTATTCACTTCACTCTGTATCAGTTTTTGTAAGTCTTTCCAGGCTCTCTGAAGACCTATCCCTCATGATTTCTTATAGAACAATAATTTTCCATCACATTCATATACCTCAGTTTCTTCAGCCATTCCCCAGTTGATGGGCATCCGCCTGGCATCCCCCTCAAATTGCAATTCTTTGCCATTACAAAAAAAGCTGCTCTGAATATTTTTATATATGTGGGTGTTTTACCCTTTTTATGGTCTCTTTTTTTTGCACAGATCTAATAGTGGTATTATTGGATCCAAGAGTATTCAGTTTTATTGCCTTTTTGTCATAATTCCAAAAATCCAGAAAGGTTCAATCAGTTCACAACTCCACTAACAATGCATTAGTGTCCCAGTTTTCCCACATCCCCTCCAAAATTGATCATTTTCCTTTTTAGTCATTTTGATCAATCTGATACATGTGAGGTGGTACCTCAGAGTTGTTTTACTTTACATTTCTCTAGAGCAATTTTTCATATGACTATAGATTTCCTTAATCTGAGAATTACCTTTCCATATTGATTGCGAAATGATTTGCTGTCCTATAAATTTGACTCAGTTCTCTATCTATTTTGGAAATGAGTCCTTTGTCAGAAACACTAGTTGTAAAAATTGCTTCTCAACTTACTACATTCTTTTTAATCCTTGGTTTTGTTTGTGTAAAACTTTTTTAATTTAATATAATCAAAATTATCCATTTTGTATTTTATAATGTTCTCTACTTCTTTAGTCATAAATTGCTCCCCTTTCCATAGATCTGACAGGTAAATTATTCCTTGTTGTCCTAATTGGCTATTACCTTTAATGTCTAAATTCTATACCCATTTTGACTATATCTTGGTATAGGTGTGAAATGTTGCTCTACCCCAGATTCTACCATAGTATCTTCCAGTTTTCCCAGTAGTTTTTATTGAATAGTGAGTTCTTATTCTAGAAGGTAGAATCTTTGGGTTTGTCAAAGAGCAGATTACTATAGTCAATAACTACTATTTCATTTGCACTAATCTATTCCGCTGATCTATCACTCTATTTCTTAGCCAGTATCAAACAGTTTTGATGATCTGGTATGGCTAGGTTGCCTTCCTTTGTATTTTTTTCATTGTTTCTCTTGATATTCTTTTATTTTTGGTGATTCTCTTGATATTCTTTATCTTTAGCTCCTCTACATGAATTTAGTTACTATTTTTTCTAGTTCAATCATTTTAAATATATTATCTCACCCCACCCATGAGCAATTGTCATTCGCTTAGTTATTTAGATCTAATTTTATTGTGTGAAACATACTTTTTAAAACCTTACTTTACTTTTCTGTGTGGTTTGCCTTTTACAACATGTTTAATATGGAAATATGTTTTGCCTGACAGCGTGTGTATGATCTTTATCAAATTGCTTGCCTTCTCAATGATGGGGGGAAATAGTGGGAACAGAATGTAGAACTCATTATTTAAAATAAGTATTAAAATTGTTTTAGATTTAAAAGGGAAATATAAATTTTAAATAAAAATTATAATAACCAAATTCCATGAACAAATTCTTGTGGTTAAAGAATTGGACAAAATAGAATTACAGCTACAACAACATTTCAGAATGCTGCCTATTATAATAGGGATTCACAGTTCAAAATATCTGCTCTATAGGAATAAGTTGAAAAACACTGTGTCACCCTCTTGTGAGATTTTTGAATTAATCTCCCACACAAATAAGAAATAAGTGAAATATGGCCCATCCCACACATTGTCTTCTCCATTTTAAATTTTTCTCATGTGTCAGCATGATCATGCACTGATTGGATTTACTCCTTACTCATCATCATAAAACCATTTTCAGAAGATGTCTAACATATTCTCTCCCTTCCCTTTTCAATTAGGGTTCCAATATTTTAAATATTTGAAGCACCTGACAATTTTAGAACTTTGTTATTTAGTTAAATGGGCTGCCTACCAACTGCTGCTGTAATTGAACAAATACATAATTCTTGGCAACTTTATTCTTCTGATATGATAAAGCTGGCCTCCTTTGAATTACTAACACTTCATTGAGGAAAACTTTGTAGTTTTCAGAAAGTTTTTGCAATTATTATAAGATCTTTGAATATTTTCTTGGCATTTATAGAGTCAATCCATTAAGGTTGAATGTTGGATTTGGTACAAAGAAAAGAAGTGTCACTACTCTTGAAAGAGCTAAGAAGAATGTTGACTTAGACAAAGATGCATCAAATTCATTTGGGGGGTGGTGTTTGCAAGGCAGCAGAGTAAAGTGACTTGCCCAATGTCACACAGCTAGGAAATTATTATATCAGAGGCTGGATTTGAACTCAGGGCCTGCTGACTCCAGGGCCAATGCTCTATTCACTGCACCACCTAGCTGCCCCTATCATCTTCATTTTCAAGGAGGTCAATGACATCACAGGTAATGTTTTTTCCTTGAATTTTTCCTTGAATTGAATTTCAGTGAGATAGAGATGTACAAAGCACCAGCCTCAATTTTCCTTCATACAGTCATCAAAATTCAATGGGGGCAGTTAGATGATACAGCAGATAGAGTACCATCTCTGGAGTCAGTAGGACCTGAGTTCAAATCTACATTTGATAATTGCTTAACCCCGTTGTCTTAAATAAATAAATAAACAAATTTTAAAAAGTCCAAAAGTCCAAAAAGGGAAGACATAAATCCAGATGACTGGCAATGATCATGGGCTACAGTGGATGACCTTGGCATCTTTGCATTCTTACAAAGCTCTAATAGCTCCACAGTATTTGCTCCATCAAGCTCCATGGCCAATGGAACAAATTGTTCTCACTTGTCCATTATGTTGGGGAATACAGAAATATTCGTATTCTTGAGGTACACATTTCCCTAAATCACCCATGCTTTGAGGATTGTTGGTTAGACGCAACCTTGATTTAGCCTGCTTCCTAAGACAGATTTGCCAGGGTTTCTTTTTTACCAAAGGTGTAAGTCCTCTATCATAGATACATCTATTGTTGAGACTTAAAAGAATTTCACAGAAGTATTTGATAAGACAGTGATAAAAACCAAGAGAACCATTATTTGTTCCATTTAATTCACAAGGGAGAGCTATATACCTTAAATGGCAAAACAATCTTGAAAGCATGGAGTGGCAATATGAGTAACACAGAAGGACACTAAGCAACATCTGTTCCCCCACAAGGGTATGTCAACCAAAATTGACTGGAGAAAGAAATGGAAGAGATACACCTAGGGATGTCTTCTTAACTTCTCAGTGATAGTTTCCAGACCATTGAATCAGGAGAAGCAGGCACATGATGGTCCTGAGAGAACTTGGTCACTCTTTATCTCTAGAGTCATCAATGCAGTACAGGAATTTTTAAAATCAACAAGGTGTTTTACATGGAGGAGAGGGAGGTCTCTTCCATATCTTAGTTGTTGTAT
>NC_133664.1:106042734-106152678 GCF_037893015.1 Macrotis lagotis
GGGTTACATAATACAAAAGTGTCTGAACCTAGATTTGAACCTATAGCCTGAAAACATACTAGGTTCTTTATTCACTATATCATAAAGATGCTTTTTGGAGATGTGAACTCATGTATAACTACTTTGTATGGTTATTCTTACATGGTTTATCCCTCTACTTGTGAAAAAATGTTACCCAGCTTCAAAGGAGAAATGTCCTGTAACTGCTTTCTATATTATTCAATTAAATGTTTTTGTTTCAAATTAATTACATCCTCTCTTTGACTAGAAAAAACAAAAATATGCATGGGGCACATGAGCTGTGCTCTTGAATGAATAGAAAAACCAAAAAGTATCTTGAAGCAACATAAATTTATTTGACTATTGCATGATATGGAGTGTCCCAAGTACTGTAATGAGGAGCTAAATTCAACACTAAAAGGAAAATGTTAAGTGACTATTCTTTTGTGCTGGGTTTGAATTGACATCAGCCTCCTGCTTTCTGACTCAATAGTCATTTCCTGGGCTTGGGCCAAACAGTTTGTGAACAGATGAGAGATGCTTCAGTAACACTGTGTCTTTGCTGCTGGCACAGAGAAAGAGGGCAGAATCTCCCTGTTCCAAGGAACTGATCTTGAGCTTGAAATTTGTAGTGTAATTAGCTGTGAATCGATCAGAGACACTTCCTTTATCATTCCTTTCTCTATTAAAGAAGTAAAAGAGAAACTCAGGTCCCTGCCCCTGTAACTGTTGGTACCAGAATGCCCCAAGGTGTCCAGAAATGGGGTCACATTCCAGGATCACTGTCTGGCCTCTTCTAGAAACCATGTAACTTGGGTATTGAATAACTTTCATGTCTGTTTGACCACCTGTGGAATAAGAAAAAGAAACAAACTGGGTAATAGTTTCCAGGAGGAAGCTCAAAAAGCATTTCCCAACTTGTACCAAAATTCACCTGCTATTAAAAGAAAAATTATCATGTGGAAGAAAATCCAGGAATCCATAGTAGAGTCAGGTCTGGAAGAAGGCATTTTCTTCCTCTAGAGTCTTCAGTAAGAGTAGTACCTTTCCTCAATAGATGGTATACCTAGGATATCACTTCTTCTTCTCCTGCCCCTCCCTCATTTAAGGGCCTGTTCTGACAGAGCTTAGTCCTAGCACTTCCTTGACTGCATGTCATTCATGACATCCTATTCAGTAGTTGGGACCGGCTTGGATGGCAGACAGTGAGTTTGAGTGAGTTTGGGAAGAAGTGATTCCCCATTCTACCACATCTTCAATATGATTCATCTGAGATAACTGTTTTCAATTTCATCAGATTTTTTTTTGAAAAACCAATTACAAGCTCCCTACTTCTCACATGCTCAGCTGTGGATTAGGAATGGTTTCCAGTAAACAATGTTTTTCTTTTCCCAAGTAAGTAAACATGAATGGTGGATACAGAAGTTACATCTTTATTTGAAGATTTTCTACATTCCCAGAATGGGCAGATGTGAAAATTTTGTTTAAGTAACTACTATGGAGGTGGCTGAAGCAGGTGCTATGGATTGTTTAGATCTTGATCAGACATGAAAGATGCCAAGGTTATCCATGCATCTGGGGTCATGGGCAATAGTCTTAATCTTGACTTTTGATTTATCATTAAACTTGTATGACTCTGAAAGAGAGAATGGGTCTAATAACTTTGCACTATTTTGCTTCATTTTAATCCAATTCATCTATCCTTTGGAGAGCAATATGGAACTATACTCAAAAGAGTAACAAAAAATGTTCATTCCCTTTGACCCAGCAACTCCAATTTTAGGCCTATATCCAGAAGTAATCATATAAAATAGGAAAAGTCCTACATGTTCCAAAATATTCTTGTCAGCTCTTTTTGTAGAGGCAAAGAATTGGAAATTGAGGGGATGCCCATAAATTGGGAAATGGCTAAATAAGTTATGGTACATGAATACTATGTAATATTATTGTTCTATAAGGAAACCATAAATGGCTGGACTCTAGAGAGGCATTAAATGAATTCCATGATCTGATACTGAGCAAAGGGAGCAGAACCAAGAAAACACTGTACACATTAATAATAACATTGTGAAATGATCAACCTTGATGGAAGCAACTCCTCTCGGCAATTCAGAGAACTAAAATAACTATATTAAACCAGCTATGGACAATGTTATTCCCATCCAAAGGAAGAAATTTTTTTAAAAAAAGCCTTCAGAATCTGATGAACATTTTATAAAAATTATCTCACAGGGGCGGCTAGGTGGCATAGTGGATAAAGCACCAGCCTTGGAGTCAGGAGTACCTGGGTTCAAATCTGACCTCAGACACTTAATAATTACCTAGCTGTGTGGCCTTGGGCAAGCCACTTAACCCCATTTGCCTTGCAAAAACCTAAAAAAGAAAAAAAATTATCTCAGGTATCTCTTTCCCTTAATCCTAATTCCTCATACTGAAAATGACTAATTTGTAAATACGCTTGTCAAAACTATGTATATACAATACTAACATGATTGTTCACCACTGAGGGGAGTAGAGTGGGAAGGGTGGGTGGAAGTAAATTTTGTAACTTAAAATGTACTGGGGCAGCTAGGTGGAGCAGTGGATAGAGTACTGGCCCTGGAGGCAGGAGGATCTGAGTTCAAATTCGGCCTCAGACAGTTAATAAATTGCCTAGCTGTGTGTCCTTGGGCAAGTCATCTAACCCCATTACCTTAAAAAATAAATAAAATTAGAAAAAAATTGTACTTATGCATATGGATGAAAAAATAAAAATACATAAATAAATAAATTTGACATTACCCTTGTGACACCATTGATTCTCTTCAAGAAAGGGGATAAATAAAAACAATGACAATCACAATGGCCTTCCCTCCCCAACAATCTTAATTTGATGGAACTATAGCTTCACCTAGTGCCCAAAGCAAGTAGAATCACCAAGACTTGCCCTGGCTACTTAAGGGCAAAAGGTAGAAGGGTAACTGTGCCCTTAGGAGAAGAATGAATAAGAGCTACAGAGATGTTCTCAGGAATCTAATCACCTCCTCCTTCATTCCTTACTAGTAAGCCTTTCTTAAAGCTAAATTTAAACCTCAATTTTTTTTCATTTAAAATTCCCCTTATCTGGATCCATATGTGTGAGTATATGTATGGATGCATGGATATATATGGATGTTTGGATGTGTCTGTTTGTGTGCATAGTCTGTGCCCAACATTGACTTAGGTCCTTTACAATTACTATCTCATTTGATCCTCTGGCAAATAGGGACTATTGCCATCCTCATTTTACAGTTAAGTCAAACAACATTATGTGACTTTTCCAGGGTCAAATAGTTCATAAATATCATGTTTTCCTGATACCTTACTTGGTTTTTCTATCCATTGTGTCTCCTAGATATTTATGCATTTGTGAGCTCAGTATAGGTGATGTGTCTAAATATACACATTTCCTTCTTTCAATGCTGATACATGTATTTGTGGGACAATGCAACCTAGCTTCAAAATAGACAATGTGCTTTTGATCAAACTATTTCATCAAATGGTTCTGCTTTGTATTAACTACTCTCTCTCTCTCTCTCTCTCTCTCTCTCTCTCTCTCTCTCTCTCTCTCTCTCTCTCTGACTAGAAAAAGCAAATAACCATGGGGCTAGTAAACTATGGTTTTGAGTACATAAGGACTCACAGATCATGTCTAAGAAATATAGCTTTACTTGTGTATTGCATTACAAGTACAACAGTGAGAAGGAGCTAAATTCAACACTAAAAGGAAAATGTTAAATGTTTCTAATCTCTTGTGGTGGGCTAGAAATTGAGACCAGTTTCCTACTTTCTAACTCATTAGTCATTGTTTCCTGGGCTTGGGCCAAACAGGTTTGTGAATAGATAAGAGGTGCTCCTGTAGCACTGTGTATTTGCTGCTGGCACAGAGATAGAGGGCAGAATCCCCCTGATCCAAGGAACTAATCTTGAGCTTGAAATTTTTAGTGTAATTAGCTGTGAAGCGATCAGAGATTTTTCCTTTGTCATTCTCTTCCTTTTGATAGAAGTAAAAGAGAAACTCAGGTCCCTGCCCCTGTAACTGTCGGTACCAGAATGCCCCAAGGTGTCCAGAAATGGGGTCACATTCCAGGATCACTGTCTGGCCGCTTCTAGAAACCATGTAACTTGGGTATTGAATGACTTTCATGTCTGTTTGACCACCTATGGAATAAGAAAAAGAAACAAACTGGGTAACAGTTTCCAGGAGGAAGCTCAAAAAGCATTTCCCAACTAGTACCAAAATTCACCTTCTATTAAGAGAAAAATTATCATATGGAAGAAAATCCAGGAATCCATAGTAGAGTCAGGTCTGGAAGAAGGCATTTTCTTCCTCTAGAGTCTTCAGGAAGAGTAGTACCTTTCCTCAATAGATGGTATACCTAGGATATCACTGCTTCTTCTCCTGCCCCTCCCTCATCTAAGGCTGTTCTGACAGAGCTTAGTCCTAGCACTTCCTTGACTGCATGTCATTCATGACATCCTATTAAGTAGTTGGGACTGGCTTGGATGGCAGGGAGTATGAGTAAATTTGGGAAAAAAGTGATTCCCCATTCTGCCAAGTTTTAAATATGATTCATCTGAGACAGCTGTTTTCTATTTCATCAGATTTTTATTCTGAAAAGTCGATTAAAAACTCCCTACTTCCAACACACAGCTGTGTATAAGGGCTGACTTCCAGTAAACAATGTCTACTTCCCCAAGTAGGCAAACATGAGTGGTGGATACATTTACATCTTTATTTGACAATTTTCTATGTTCCTAAAATGGGCAGATGTGAAAATTTCATTCTAATCACCACGGAGGTGGCTGAAGTAGGTGCTCTGTATTGCTTAGGTCTTGATCAGACATCAGAGATGCTAAGTTTATCCACAGCATCTGGGGTCATGTCTTGTCTTTTGACTTATCACTGAACTTGGATGACTCTGAAAGAAAAAATGAGTCTAATAACATTGCACTATTCTGCTTTGATTTTAATTCAGATCATCTGCAAATCAAGATATGCTTGTGACACCATTGATTCTCTACAAGAAAGGACAAACAAAAACAATGCAAACCACAATGAACATCCTCCTGCCCAACCATCTTAATTTGATGGAACTATAGCTTCATCTAGTGGCCAAAACAAGTAGAATCACTAAGACTTGCCCTGGCTCCTTAGGGAAACAAGATAGAAGGTAGATATGCCCTTAGGAGAAGAAAAAATAGGATCTATAGAGATGTTCTCAGGAATTCAATCACCTCCTCCTTCATTCCTTACTAATGATCCCTCTTTAAAGCTAAATTTAAACTTCAATTCTTTTTATTAAAAATTCCCTTTATTTGTACTTCTAGGCTTTAGGATGCATATGTGTGAGTACAAGTATGGATATATGGATGTTTCGATGTGTGTGTTTGTCTGCTTACTCTGTGGCCAGCACTGAGCTAGATTCTTTACAATTATTAACTCATTTGATCGTCTGACCGTTAGGGATTATTTCCATCCTCATTTTACAGTTAAGGCAAACAATATTAATTGACCTGCCCAAGGTGAAATAGTTCATAAATTTCATGTTTTCCTGATACCTTACCTGGTTTTTCTATCCACAGTAAAAGTCATTCTTCCTATGCTGAAACATATATCTGTGGGACAATGTGCCATAGCTTCAAAATAGACAATGTGCTTTTGATTAGACTATTTCATTAAATGTTTCTACTTTGTATTAACTACGTCCTGTCTCTCTGACTAGAGAAAGCAGATACATCCATGGGGCTAGTGAACTATGTTTGAGTGGATAGGGACTCATAGATCATGTCTAAGTAACATAGATTTACTGGAATATTGCATGAAAGGGAATGTCTTGGGTATATATAGAAAAGGAACTAAAGTCAACACTTGAGGGAAAGCAGAGTTGATCCCTGATTTTTAGACTGAACTGGAATTGATTCTATCCTTTCGCTTAGTGCTTTCCCTGTCTTTGCACCATGGGCTTGGATCCAACAAATTTGTGCACATATGAGAGGTGCCTGAATGTCTGTGCTACTGCTGAATAGAGATAGAAGGCACAATCTTCCCTACTCCTAGGAACTGATATTGAGGATGAAGTGGAAATTTTCATTCTACTTAGCTATTAAATGATTTTTCTTTTTTCATTCAAATGCTCAAAATAGAATATAAAAATGTACCTGATTATGATGGTACCACAATTCCATAAAGTGTCCAGAGATGGTGTCATATCCAAGCATCATTGACTATCCTGTCCTTGATATCAGGTAACTTGGTTGTTGACCACTGGTGGGGTAAAAGGAAGAAAAAGTTGGTTAACAGTTCCCAAAATGAGAACTTCTATTGAAACCCCAGAGGCAATGTTTAGAGAGGGAAACTTAGGAGGCAATTTCCCAAGTGAGACATGTATTCACCTGCTATATTACCATAAAGAAGAAAAACTTGGCATGATGCAAAGTAGGTTCAGGACTAGAAGAAGATATTTCCCCCCTTAGGAGTCTTCAGTGAGAGAAGGTCCTCTCCTGAACAACTGAAATGCATCTGTACATGCTACCCCAATCTGAAAACTTGTGAGCATCATCCTTCCCAGCAAATGGGACTGTCTTTGGATGACAGGGATTATGTGTGAGTGTATGCATGGGTGATTCCATTTCTTTTAAGCCTTCAATGTTATTTATCTGAAATAGTTGTTCTATCTGCCAACAGAATACCATTTTCAAAAGTCAATTTCAAATTCCCTATTCCTTCAATAGCTATATATAAGTGCTGATTTTCAGGACATGAGATCTCCATTCTCAAACTAGCTAAATATGAGTGATGGGTACAAAAATCACAACATTATTTGAAAACTCTCTAATTTTGTAGAATAGATAAATGAATATGATTTGTTGAAATAGCTATGAAGACATCCCAAGCAGGCATTATAGATGGTTTAGAACTTGATCAGACATTAAAGAAGCCCACATTATCCACTATATTTTTATTTTTGGCAATTTGTCTTGACCTTTGTCTTGGCACTGGTCTTGGATGACTCTGGAAGTGAAAAGGAGACTGCCAATATCACCAACTCTGTCTTACTTAAATTCAATTTGTAAGTCAAGAAATTACCTGTGTGATATATTAGACCTCTTCAAAAATTAAGGGCAATCTTCCAGTGTGAAGTTGTAAGGAAGGAACTTTCCCAAATTCCCCTCAATTTGAAAACTACCTCAGACCTGATTTAGAGCAGGGGAGCAATATACCAGCATGGCAAGAAAGGAATGTCTCTGGGGTGGTAGGGGAGTAAATCCCTAATGCAGCAAAAGCCTCCAGATTCACAGCAGGGAATCTGCAGAAAGGTTCCAAGCCTGGAGCAATCTACAAGGGAGGATCAAGGCACAAACTTAGAAAAAGGATAAAATTTTCAAAATTGCTAAATGTGAAACCTCAAAGAAAAATGTAATTTGGAATTAGGGCCAAAAAAAGAATTTCTGGAAGAGGTTAAAAAGCAAACTAGAGACATAGAAGAAAAGTTGGGGGAAGAAATAAAGTAATGCAAGAGAATCATGAAAAAAAGAATCAACAGCATAGAGAAATAGAATTGACCAGATGCAAAGGGACGTACAAAAGCTCACTAAAGAAAATGTTTCCTTAAAAATTAGAATTGAGCAAGTAAAAGCTATGATAAAAAAAATTCAAAAAAGTTTTAAAAAATAGAAAAAAATGTGAAATTTCTCACTGGAAAAACAACTGACCTAGAAAACAGATCCAGGAGACAATTTAAGAATTATTGCACTATTTGAAAGTCATGCTAAAAAAAAAAGAAAAAATGTAAGCATCTTTCAAGAAATTATCAAGAAAAACTACCCTGATATATTGGAACAAGTGGGCAAAATTTAGCAATTGAAAAAATTCACTGACCAATGCTTGAAAGAGATCCACATTCACTTAGATATTTTTTTTTTAGTTTTTGTAAGGCAGATGGGGTTAAGTGGCTTGCCCAAGGCCACACAACTAGCTAATTATCAAGTGTCTAAGGTCGAATTTGAACTCAGGTACTCCTGACTTCAGGGCTGGTGCTCTATCCACTGCGCCATCTAGCCGCCCCTGAAAGAGATCCCTAAAGGAAACCCCCAGGAACATCATAAACAAATTCCAGCACTCACAGATAATGGTCAAAAAGATAATAGTCAAAAAGAAACAATTTAAATATAATTAAGTGAGAGATTTCTTCAGTAAAATATTATAGATTAGAACTGTGTCTGTTCTGCCCCTCTTCCCCTGACAAACAACTTTTGGAATATCAGTGAATATTATTAGGATTGGAATGTGAATAGCAATTGACTTTTGTTCCTTATCTACTGAATCTTCAGGAAGGAGACATGTCTCTCTTTGGATTATTTAAATTACTTTATGTGTTTAGATTGTAAGGACCACATTCTTAACTAATGAGGATGGGTCAGTGGTTGGGGTGGGGTGGATCATGATCACATTAGGAACCACATATATTCTCTGTTGCTCATGTTTCATGTTATCCTTTTACTCTCCCATCTACATGGCTGAGTAAGGGGTACGATTCTGGAGAATCATAATAAAGCTTTTTCTCTTCATATCTTGAGAACTCTCCAAAATGTATCTAAGTGGCATTCATCCCATACATCATAGAGCTACAGTCAGTATTACATAGAATTTGGAAGCTCTCATAATAAAGAACTTGAGGGCTTAGACTATGAAAAATACCAGAAGGCAAAGGAGTTAGGATAACAACCAGGAGACACCAACCCAACACAACTGAATGTGATTTTTTTCGGGGAGAGGGGAATGGATATTTAATGAAATTGAGGATTTTCAATGATTTCTGATTAAAAATTCAAGAGCTCAGAGATGAAACATCTCCAAATTCAAGACTCAAGGGAAAGATAAAAAAAAGGCAAAAGAGGAACAAGAAAGAGAAACATAAGTGACTCAATAAGATTATACTATTCATATTTCTATATGACAAAATAATATTTATAACTCTTAGGAATTTTATTACTAGTAGGGTAATTAGCAGGTATATACTACATGAAGGGTTTGGATAAAAGGTGAATTTGATGGACTCTAAAAAAAAGGTGAGAAAGAAGATTGCACTGGAATATGTAGGGAAAGATAGAATGGGGTAAATTATATCTAATCCAAGAGGCATAAAAGATCTATTATAATGGAGAGAAAAATGGAGAGTTGGGTAGCTGGAAAAGTTTAAACCTTTCTCTGATCAAAATTGTCTGAAAGAGGGATTAACATACAGACCTACTCAGATGTATATAGAAATCTGTTCTATCCTATGGGGATTGGTTAAAAAAAAAGAGAGAATGAATTGAGGGAGACCATGACCAAAAGAAAAACATTTTTGTTAACAGGGACAGGATGGAGTTAGAGAAAGAAAAGGATAAACAAGGAAAGATAGCTTGGAGGGAAATGTACAGTTAGTTATAGATGTGAATGAGATGAACTCCCACATAAGATGGAATAGGTAGCAGAATGGATTAAACATAAGAATCCTATAATAAATTACTTACAAAAACAATTGAAATATATTGAATAAATATAAGGCTCTGGAACAGAATCTATTATGTTCTAACTGAAGCAAAGAAAATAGGGGTAGCATTCTTGATCTCAAACACAGAAAAGGCAAAATTGGATTTAATTAAATGAGTTAAGGAAAGAAACTTAATCTTCCTTAAAAATTCTACAGGTAATGAAGTAATATAAATACTAAACATATTTTTACTTACTAAATAGTATAGCATCTAAATTTTTGAAGAAGTTGAATGACATACGGGGGAATTAGACATTGAACTTCCATTAGTAGAGGACCTCAACCTTCCCCTCTCAGAATTAAGTATAGCTTACCAAAAAATAAATAAGAAAAAAAGTTAAAGAGATGAATAAAATTCTGGAAAAAGATAGAAATGATCTATATCTTTGCAGAAAATTGAATGTGAATTGAAAGGAATAAACCATTTTCTCAGCAGTACAAGGCACCTACACAAAATTTAGCAGTGTATTGGAATATAAAAACCTCACAAGTAAATGCAGAAAAACAAAAATAATAAATGAATCCAATTTAGATCATAAGAGAATGAAATTACATTCAATAATTTGTAATGAAAATATCTTAAAAATTAATTGGAAACTAAATAATAAAATTCTAAAAGATAAAAGAACAAAATATTGAAATGACAATTTCATCAAAGAAAGTGAGATAACATAACAAAATTTATGGATTACAGGCAATGTAATGCTTAGGAGAACCTTTATCTCTTTAATTGTTTAGAACAATAAAATAGAGATGAAGCAGAATGATTATTTGGGGATACAAATAAAAAAAACTAAATACAGAACAAATTAAAAATGTCCTATCAGATATAAAATTGGAAATCCTGAAAATAATAGGAGGAATCAATAAAACAAAGTGAAACTGGTATTATGGGGGGGGGGAATAAAAGAGTTAAGCAATTGTTTATCTTGAAAAAACAAGGAAAGAAAACTTAATAGTACTAAAAATGAAAGGGGTGAATCCATCATCATCAGTGAAGAGGAAATTAAAACAATCAATAGGAGTTATTTTGCCCATATATAAACCAACAAATTGACAATTTAAACTGATGAATATATATATATATATAAAATGTATCTGTTTATATATTTAACCCATTTTAACAGAAGAAAGAATAAAATACTTAAATAACCCAATCTTGGCAAGAGAAATTGAACAAGTCATTAATGAATTTCCTAAGAAAAAATCCCCAGAGACAGATGGATTCACAAGCAAATTCTACCAAATACTGAAATCACAATTATTCCCAACACTATATAAACTCTTTGGAAAAATAGACAAAGAAGGAATTCCTTTTTTTGTCACAAACATGGTGCTAATACCTATACCAAGAAGTGCCAAAACAAAGTAAACCATAGACTAATTTCCCTACTGTATATTGATGCAAAAAAATTTAAATAAAATATTATCAAGGATATTACAGCAATATATCATATTCTATGATTTATACCAGAAATGCAGGACTGGTTCTATATTAGGAAACTATGAGCATAATTGACTACATCAATAACAAAACCAACATAAACCACAATTCTGAAGAAAAAGCCTTTGACAAAATATAGCTCCCATTCCTATTAAAAGAACCCTGGAGAATATAGGAATAAATGGAATTTATCTTAAAATGATAAGTAATATTTACCTAAAACCATCTGCAAGGTGCATGCCTTCTCAGTATAAATAGGGATGAAACAAAGATGTCCATTATCACCTTTATTATTCAGTATTATACTAGAACTGCTAGTAATAGCAATAAGAGATGAAAAAGAAATTGAAGGAATTAGAATAGAAATTGAGGAAACAAAACTCTCACTATTTGCAAATGGTTTGATTGAATGCTTAGAGAATTCCAGAGAATCAACTAAAAACTATTTGAAGTAATTAACTTTAACAAAGTGGCAAAACACAAAATAAATCCATATAAATCATCTACTTATCTATTAACAATAAATTCTAGCAGCAAAAAATAATTCCACTTAAAATAACTATAGATGATATAAAACATTTGGAAATCTATCTCCCAAGACCAACTCAGGAGCTGTATGAATACAACTGTAAAATACGTTACCCATAAATAAAGTCAAATCTAAATAATTAGAAGAATATTAATTGTGCATGAGTAGGCCATGCCAATGTATTAAAATTGTAATTCTATCTAAATTAATTTATTTATTCAATGCCATAATAAGCATTTTCTCAAGCTAGAAAATATTATAAAAAATTCTGAAGAATAAAAAGCTTAATATCAAGGGAATCTATAAAAAAGTATAAAAGAAGGTAGTCTAGCCATGCTAGATTGTAAAATGTATTATAAAATAGTAATTATAAAGAAATATCTGGTATTGGCCAAGAAATATAATGATAAATCAATGGCACAAGTTAGGTCCCCATTACATTATAGGCAATGAGCTTGTATATGATAAATCCAAAGGTCCAAGCTTTTTATAACAAAAACTCATTAATTTAACAAAAAATGCTGTGAAAACTAAAAAACAGTATGGCAGAAACTAAGTATATATCAATATCTCACACTATATACCAAAATAAGTTCAAAATGGGTACATGATTTTTATATAAAGGACAATTAACTAAGCAAATTAGAAGAACATGGGATATTTTTTAGTCAGACCTATGGCTAAAGGAAGAATTCAGGATCGATGAAAATTTAGAGAACACTGCAATATGTACAATGGACAATCTAGCTTATATAAAATTAAAAATGTTTTGAACATTCAAAACCAATACAACCAAAATTAAAAGAAAATTTTTTTAAAGTAACTGATAAATGGCCTCATTTCTCAAATATATAGAGAACTGAGTCAAATTTATAAGAATACAAGTCATTCTCCAATTGATAGCTGATCAATGGTTATGAACAGACAGCTTTCAGATAAAGAAATCAAAGCTAATGCAATAATACTCTAAATTACTATTGAGTTGAGAAATACTAATTAAAACAACTCTGAAGTATCACCCCACATATATCAGATAGGCTAATACGACAGAAAAGGAAAATGAGAGATGTGGGAAAACTAGATATTAATGCATTGTTGATGCAGTTGTGAGTCAACTGGAAAGTAATTTGAAACTAGGCCCAAGATGCTATAAAAATGGGCATACCCTTTGATCCAGGAGTATCACAGCTAGTCTATAATTCAAAGACATTCATTAAAAAGAGGAAAAAACATTGTTTTTACAAAAATATTTATAATAGTTTTTCTGTGTGGAGGCTAAGAAGTGAAAATCAAAGGGACACACAGAAACCGGAAAGTGGCTATATAAACTGTAGTTTATGATTGCAATGGAATATTATTGTGCTATAAGAAATGACAAGCACGATGATTTCAGAAAAACCTGGAAAGATTTACATTAAATGATAGAAAGTAAAGTGAGCAGAAATAAGATAACCTTGTACACAGTAACAGCAATATTGTACAATGAAAAGCTATGAAGTAGCCATTTTCAGTAATACAATGATCTAAGACAGTCTCAAGGGAGAAATAGTGAAGCATACCACTATTTTTCAATTTCTTTCATTCCTTTTCTTTAAATGGAGTTTTAAAGGTATAAAATAACTATATCGAAATGTTTCCCTTGATTACATATGTATCACCTATATCTGATTACTTCCCATCTCATGGAGGTAGGAGAAAGTAATGAGAGGGATAGAATTTGGAACTCAAAATATTTTTAATAAGTTTTAAAAATTGTTTTAACATGTAATGGGGGAAGAAAAATATTTCAAAAATAGAGACCTATATAAGACTTTCATTAAAGAAAAATGACTCCCTAGTCATCTGTATAGATCCTCCTAATGGTCAAAGGTGGTAGAATTCTACCCTAATTCTTTGGGGTAGAGCTGTGACCTTAAGTAAAGGAAGACTAGAGGGCTAAAGAAATGGATTCAAAGATATAGTTGACTACTCATTTTCCTACTTGTCAATACTCCTTAAAACCAAATTTGAACTTCAATTCTTCCTACTGTGAAAAATTCACATTTTCTGTATTTCTAGGCTTTAGAGTTCCTTTACCTTAAAATAAATAGTAATCACCATCATAATAATAATAACAACAACAATTATTATTAGTATATAATTATAATTTATAGAGTGCTTCCTATTTACCAAGTTTGTGAACAGATGAAAGGTACCTGTGTGGCACTGTGTCTCTGTTGCTGGCACAGAGAGAGAGAGGGCAGAATCCTCCTGCTCCAAGGAAGTGATATTGATTTTGAAGTGGAAATTATCAAGTTGTTCAATTGTGAATAAACCAGGAATTTTTTCCTTTCATTTCTCACTTAATTGCTTAAAGTAGAAAAGAAAGAGCATCTCAGGCTCATGATCATATGGCACCAAATTCTGTAGGATGTCTTGAGAAGGGATCTCATCCTAGGATCACTTACTGGAATGTGCCTTAGTATCACTATTCCTGACCCATTCCTTCAGTCTGAGATCCTGCTCTGATAAGGTGCAGGCTCATTTCTTTTTTTTTTTTAAATTTGAAAATCTCCTTTAATATAATTTTTTACTGAAATAACAGCTCTCAAATTTATTTTTCCCCTTCTATCTTTAGTTTTTATTGATATTTTACAAATACATATTATAGAAGTTTTTCAACATTCATCCATATGTAAATGTATATTTTTATGCAACAAAATTTTCTCCCCCGCTCCCTTCCCACCCCCCCTCCCCTCAGTGGCAAACAGTCAAGTTAACATTGTACATATATATTTGTGATAAACATGTTTACAGATTAGTCAGTCATTTTCAGTAAGAGAAACTAGAATTAAGGGAAAGAGATACATAAGAGATATTTTTAATAAAGTGTTCATCAGATTCTAAAGAATTTTTTAAATTTTGTTTTCTTTTGTTTTGCTTCTCTTCCTTTGGATGGGGATAACATTTTCAATAGTCAGTCTAATACAGTTGTCCTAGCTCTCTGAACTACTGAGAGGAGCTGCTTCCAGCAAGATTAATCATCTTACAATGATGTTGTTAATGTATAGAATGTTCTGATTCTTCTCCCTTCACTCAGCATCAGATCCTAAAAATCATTCCATGCTTCTCTAGAGTCTGACCATTTATTGTTTTTTATAGAACAATAATATTCCATAGTATTCTTGTACCATAACTTGTTTAACCATTCCCCAATTAATGGGCATATACTCAATTTCCAATTCTTTGCCACTCCAAAAAAAGTTACTATGAATATTTTGGAAGATATAGGACTTTTTCCATTTTTTATGATTTGTCCTGGATGTAGGCCTAAAATTGGAATTGCTGGGTCATAAAATTTTAACATTTTTATTGCTCTTTGGGCTTAGTTCCATATTGCTCTCCAGAATGATTGGATCAATTCACAATGGATTTCATTAATGTCAGAATCCTCCCACAGCCTAACACTGATCATTTTCACTTTTTCTCATCTTAGTCAATATGATAGCTATGAGGTGAAACTTCAGAGTTGTTTTAATTTCTCTAATCAATAATGATTTGGAGCATTTTTATATGATTGTATATAACCTTCATTGCTTCATTTGAAAACTATTCATATCTTTGACCATTTATCAAATGGGGAGTGATTTGTAACTTTATAAATTTGATGCAATTCTCTATATATTTCAGAAATAAGACCTTTATCAGAAAGTGAAGATTGCTTTCCAGCTTTCTACTTTATTTCTGATTTTGGCAGCATTGATTCAATATAGTCAAAATTTAATTTAATTTAATATAGTCAAAATCATTTATTTTGCAGTTTATAATATACTCTAATTCATGTTTAGTAATAAATTTGTCCCCTTTCTATAGATCTGATAGAGTATTTCTTGGTCTATACTATCTATGGTGTCACCCTTTACATTTAAATCCTGTACCCATTTTGACTTTATTTTATACATTTGACCTTATTTATAAACTTTATGTGGGTGTATGCCTATGTTTTGCCATACTATTTTCTAGTTTTCCCAATAATTTTTGTCAGTGAGTTCTTATCCCAGAAGTTGATGTTACTTTTGAACCTCTCCTAATCCACTGATTCATTACTTTATTTCTTAACCAGTACCAAGCAGTTTTGATGATTGCTGCTTTATAGTATAGTTTTAGACTGGTGGAGCTAGGCCACCTTGCTTAACCTTTTTTTTTCATCAGTTCCCTTGTTATTCTTGACCTTTTGCTCCAGATGAATTTTGTTACAATTTTTTCTAGCTTGGTAAAATAATTATATAGTAATTATGGTAATTTGATTGGTATGCCACTGAATGTAATTTAATTTGGGTAGAATTGTTATTTTTATTATAATAGCTCAAATTAACCCTAAGCAAATGATATTTTTTCAATTATTTAGATCTGACTTTATTTGGGTGAAAAGTGCTTTATAATTGTTCATACAGTTTCTGGATTTGTCTTAGGAGGTAGATTCCCAAGTATTTAATGTTGTCTATAATTACTTTAAATGGAATTTGTCTTTCTTTCTCTTTCTCTTGGGTTTTGTTGTGCAGGTTCACTTCTGCAACTATTTCCTCTTTGTCTCCAGGTCATTAATGGTATCCTTACCTAGTAAGGGGAAGGAGAGTTGGTCTTTGTTGTCAGGCAGAAAGGATGTGAGTGTGAGAACGGGTGATATCTCTTCTGCAAAGCTTTAAATCATATTCTAGTGTTCCCTTTGCTAACAAAATCTTAAGGAGGGAAAGAGAGAGAGAGAGAGAGAGAGAGAGAGAGAGAGAGAGAGAGAGAGAGAGAGAGAGAGAGAGAGAGAGTAGGCAGGCTTCCAGAATATAAGGTCTCATTTCCAGAACTAGCTTAAACATGAGTTGTATATGCAACAATCACATCTTTATATAAAGATTCTCTATATTCTTCCCAAACCCTCTGAATGTGAATGGAACCGCCCTGATCAATTCATCCATATATCATAATAAAAATTTACAATAATAGTCATAACAATAACAGTAATTATAATAGCTGATACTAAGGGTTTTATCCTTACTTTCTGATTTGATTCTCAGAGCAGTAGGTGCTTTTATTAATCTTTTTAAAAGATGAGGAAACTGGGACAAATGATGTAATCACTTGTCCATGGTCATATATATCTTAACAGTGTCTGGGCCCAAATTTTAACTCATGTTTTCCTGATTCCTTACCTAATGCTTTATTCACTGTGTCATCTAAATGTTTATGGGTTTGTGAGCTCAGTATATGTGAACTCCTTGTGTAACCTCTTACATAAATCTGTTTGCTATCATTCTTCCATTGTTGATGCAAATACATATGAGACAATGTGCCCCAGCTTCAAAGAAGACAATGTCCTGTTGCTCCTTTGTGTTTTACAATGATATTTAATTAAATGATTTTGCTTGAATTCATTACAGCTTCTCCTTGACAAGAAAAAGCATACACATCCGTTGGGGTTCATGAGCTGTGGTTTTCAGTGAATAGCGGCCTAAAGAATGCCTTGAAGCAACATAGCTTACCTAGGAATTACATGACAGGAAGTGTTCAAGGTAGTACAGTGAGATTTAGCTCAAAACAGCACTAGAAGGAAAGTGATGGGTAACCCCAGTACTAAGAGCAGAACTAAAATTGATGTCTGCTCCCTGCCACTTTCTTCCTCTGTCACTGCTACCTTGAAACAGGCCAAACAAGTTTGTGAATAGATGAAAGGTACCTTTGTTGTACTGTGTCTTTTCTGCTGGCACAGAGATAGAGGGCAGAATCCTCCTGCTCCAAGGAACTGATATTGAGGTTGAAGTAGAAATTTTCATGTTGTTCAGCTGTGAATCGATTCGAGATTTTTTCCTTTCTCACCCAATAACTTAACGTAGAAAAAAAAAAAGCATCTTAGGACCCTGCCCCTGTACCTGATGATACCACAAAGTCTTCTCATGTCCAGAGATGGGATCACATCCCAAGGTCACTGACTGGCCTGTCTGTGACACTAGGTAGCTTGGGTATTGAGTGATGTTAGTATCCAGTTAACCACCTATGGGGTATGAAATGGAAAGAAACTGAGTAGCAATCCCCAAGAGGAAGGTTTTGTTGAAATATAAATGGAAATGTTTAAAAGGTAGAACCTCAGAAGACAATTTCCCAATTGAGACAGTATTCACCTGCAATCAAGAGATAAATTGTCATATAGAAGAAAATCCTGGAATGTATAGTATAGTCAGCTGTGGAAGAGGGCATGTCCTCCTTCAAGATTCTGCAGTGAGAGTTCTTGTTTAAAGCAGGTGAAAAATGCCTGTGGTACCTGATCCATCTTCTCTAGTCTGAGAGGCTGCTTTGACATGGTGTAGGCTCAGCCCCTTCATCACTACCTCCTCATCTCCATGTCACCAATGAAAGCAAGTAGGACTGACTCTGGAGGGCAGCCAGGGTGTATGTGTGTGGATGATTAAAGGGGGAATGACCCTTTTCATAAATCTTTTAGTTTTTTCAGTGGAGACAAACTTCATTTCCCTGTTTTGGGTGGGGGGAGTGTTTTTGGTTTTTGTTTTGTTTTGTTTTTTTGTTTTTGGCAAAGATACTGGAATTGTTTGCCATTTCCTTCTCCAATAATTAAATGATACTTACCTGAAAATTAGGAGAGGGAGTATCTCAGGCACTACAGGCACTAAATTCAGCACTAGAGGGAAAATGCTAATGGACTCCAGTCCCTGGTGCAGAGCTGTTGTTAACCTCCTACTTCCTACTTCTCTAGTCCGTGTTACCTGGGCTTGAGTTAAACAAGTTTGTGAAGTGATGAAAGGTTCCTGAGTGGCACTGTGTCTCTGCTGCAACACAGGGATGGAGAGGGCACAATCGTCCTGTCAGATGACATAGGAAAATGGATAAAATGACTTGCACATTGTTAGGCCACATATTTAACAAGTGTCTGGGTCTAAATTTTAGCTTATATCTTCTTGATTCCTTACCTGGTGCTCTATCCACTGTGTCGCCTACATGCTTATGGATATTTGAGTTCAAGTACATGTGAACTGTTTGTGAAACCAGCTATATAATTTCTATGTGCAGCTATTTTCCATTGTTGATGCATATACATGGAAGAAAATGTGCCCCAGTTTCAAAGAAGACAATGTCTTGATGCTCCTTTGTGTTTTACTATGATAATCTGAATAAATCTTCTTTTTCTTTGAATTCATTGAACATACTCCTTAACTAGAAAAACACAGTCATCCATAGGGACACATGAGATGTGGTTTTCAGTAATTAGGGGCCTAAAAGATATCTTGAAGCAACAGAGGGAGTGACAGAGGCACTACAGTGAGGAGGAGCAAAAGACAGCACTAGAGGGAAAGTGATGGGTAACCCCAGACCCTGGAGCTGAGCTATAATTGATGTCAGTTTCTTGATTTGTCTCTCCCCAATCATTGCATCCCTGGTCCCAATTCATACAGATTTTTGAACCTCTCATAGAGGTGTCTTTGTAATACTGAGTTTTCACTGCTGACCCAGAGATAGAAGGCAGAATCCTCTTGTCCCAAGGAATGGCTGTTGAATATGAATTGTAAGTTTTAAAAATATTTTATTTGTTTTTTCAACTATATACAACCAATCATTTTTGCAAGGTTTTGGTTTGACATTTTTCTCCCTCCCCTTGACAGAAAGCAATCTACTATAGACTCTACAACTATAACCATGCTAACAATAGATCCATATTGATCATGTTGTGAGAGAGAATCAAAAACCAAATGAAAGAAAGAAAACATTAGAGAGAAAAAAATGACATAGTACATAAAATAACCCTTACAAATTGAAGATAATAATCTTTGATCTGCATTTAAATTCCATAGTTTTTCTCTGGATATGAATGGTATTTTTAATCATAAGTCATTTGAAATTGTCTTTGTTCTTCTGGTTCCACTCAATTTACGTAAGTCTTTCTAGGATTTTCTGAAATCCTGTCCCTCATGATTACTCATAAAACAGCAGTGTTTCATCACATACATAATCCACAATTTGTTGGACCTTTCCCCAATTGATTAGCATCCCTTCAATTTCCAAGTCTTTGCCACTACAAAAAGAGCTGCTATGTATATTTTTGAAAATGTGGAATTTTTACCCTTTTTCATGTTTTCTTCAGGATACAGACCCCAGTACCAGTATTGCTAGATAAAAGGGGATGCACATTTTTATTGCCATTTAGGCGTAATTCCAAATTGCACTCCAGAAAGGTTGGATCAGTTCACAACTCCACCAACAATGTATTAGTGTCCCAGTTTTCCCATATTCCCTCCTGAAGTGTAAAGATTCATACCATTCAGCTGTGAATTGATCAAAGATGCTTCCTTTCTGATTCAATCAAATAATATGGGGGGGGAAAGAAACAACTTTGGGGTCTGATTCTGTTTCTGAGGATACTAGATACTATATACTAGATACTAGATACTAGATACTAGATACTAGATACTAGATACTAGAATGCCCTCTCATGTCCAGATAGAGTCATATCCAAAGGTCACTGACTGGTCTATCCTTGAAAACAGATAACTTGGGTATTGAGTAACTATTTTCCAGTTCACTACCTATATAATAAGATTAGGAAAGAAGCTGGGTAAGGGTTCTCAAGAAGAGGGCTTATATTGAAGCATGACAGAATCTGTTTGGAGATAGAATCTCAGAAGGCTATTTCCCAACTAGGCATAGTATGCATCTCTGATTAAGTGATAACACAAAATATAGAAGAAAAAAACAGGAATATATAGTTTAGTCAGTTCTGGAAGAGAGCTTGTATCCCTCAGGAGTCTACAGTGAGAGAGGTTCTTCTTCAGAACAGGAGGAATATGCCTGTGATATCACTGTTCCTGATCTATCCTCTGAAAGACTATGACATAGTACAGGCTCATCCCTGATACCACCTCCTCTGCATTTCTGTGCCACTAACGAAGTTCTACCCTACAGGTGGGGATGACTCTGGATGGCAAACAAGAGATATATAAAGGTATAAATAAGGGAGGATTTCCCTTTTCCTAAGCCTTTATTCAGATTTTTTAGTTATGTCAGACTCTTCATGACTCTATTTGAAGTTTTTTTGTTACTGTTTATTTCAAAGATAATGGAATTTGCCATTTCCTTCTCCAAAACTTGAATGATACTTATCTGAGTCAAGAGTGACAACTAAATGATATAATAGATAGAGCACTGGGCTTGAAATCAGAAAGACTCATCTTTCTAAGTTCAAATCCAACCTAAGACACTTCCTATCTGAATCACTCTAGGAAAGTTAATTAACTCTATATTTACCTTTTATCTTCACCCATGAAATGAGTTAGAGAAGAAAAATGGCAAACCTTTCCAGTATCTTTGTCAAGAAAACCCAAAATGGAGTAACAAAGAGTCAGACTTTCAGAAATGATGGAAACAAAAACAACAAAATTGGAAACAGTTGTTCCCTTTGCCAAGAGTTTTTTTTAAAAGTCTGTTACAAGATCCCTACTTCTTCAATACATAACTGCATCAGGACTGGCTTCCAGGATACACGGTTTCCTTTCATGGACTAAGTAAACATGTATGGTAGATACAACAATCACATCTTTATTGAAAAATTCTCTATGTTCTTCCCTAAACCATATGAATGTCAGTGGAACCATAATTTTTCCTAGTGACCAAAGGTAGAAGAGAAACTTTCCCAACCTCTTTAGGGAAGCTAGGGGAAATGCAAGTTGTGTCCTTAGGAGAAGGAAGAGTAGAGAGCTAAAGAGGAGTTCTCAGAGACTCAATCAATTTTGTCTCCATTTTCTACCAATTGGCACAAATTTTGAATTTCAACTCTTGCAACTCATGAAAATTCCCATTTCCTGTTGTTCTTTGCTTTATAATCCCCTTATGTGGTAATAATCATAATTAAAATAAAAACAATAATAATGGCAAATACTTATATAGCACTTACCATTTATGCTCTGGACACTGTGCTAAGACCTTCATAATTATTTTCTAATTTACAGTGCCCTAGGGAGCAATGGAATCTTTTTACCTTCACTTTAAAGATGATGAAACTGAGAAAAATGGGTGAAATGACTTGATCAAACTAACTGAACCTAGATTTGAAGTAATGTCTTCCTGATTTCATAATAGGTTCTCTATTCACTGAATCATCTAAACTCTTATGCAGATGTGAGCTCTGTGTTTGTGAATTGCCTATGTAACTCATATAAAACTGGCATTTAAAGTCATTCATCTATGGCTAATGGATCTTTTTATGAGAAAATATGGCCCAGCTTCAAAGGAGAATTGTCTTTTTACTCCATTCAATGATATTTAATTAAATATTTTTTCTTTGAATTAATTGCATCATCTGACTAGAAAAGGCAAATACATGGATTGGAGCTCATGGGCTCTGGTTTTGAGTGAATAGAAATCTCAAAGGTACTCTGAAGCAACATATCTTTGCTTAAGTATTAAATGATAGAGGGTCCCAAGTATTGCAGTGAGGAGTTAATGTTAGCACTAAAGGGAAAATGTTAAGTGACTCTAATCTCTGGTGCTGGGCTAAAATTGATGCCAGACTCCTACTTCCTGCCTCCACAGTTATTGCTCCCTGAACTTGGTCAAACAAGCATGTGAATAGATGAGAGGTACCTGGGTGACACTGTGCCTCTGCTACTGGCATAGAGGACAGAATTCCCTTGCTCTAATGACTGGATATTGAGGTTGAAGTAGACATTTTCAAGTTATTTAGCTGAGAATTAGTCAGAGATTTTTTCTGTTCTGAATCAATTCTTTATTGAAGAAGCAATAGAGGATCTCAGGGACCTGACCAAGTATCTGGTAGCTGATGATATCAGAATGCCCCATTGTGTGAGAGATGAAGTCACATCTCAGGATCACTGATTGTCCAGCCCTTGAGACCAGGTAATTTAGGTGTTGGGTGACTTTAGTCAGTCAACCTTAGAAGGTAAGAAGTAGAAAGAAGCTGAAACCCCAAGGGAAATGTTTAGAGATAGAATCTCAAAAATTTCCCAACTGGAAACAGTATTCACTTGCTATTAAGAGATAAATCAACATATAGAAGACAACTCTCATATGTACAGTCAGTTTGGGAAGAGGACATTCCTCCTTCTCTGCTCCCCAACCTTCAGGATTCTACAGTGATAAAGTTCCTCTCCTGAACACGTGGAATGTGCCTGATATCACTTTTTCTAATCCATTCTCCCATTCTGAGATTTTTGCTCTGACCTGGTGCAGTCTCAGCCCCACCACTACTTCTTTTTGTTGCCAAATCATTAATGAAATCCTATGCAGTAGGGGAGATTTACTTGTCTTGGTTGGCAAGCAGGAAAGAAGTTGGAGTGTGGGGAGGGGGTGATGCTTTAATTTTTACTTACTTTACTAAGTACTTATTTAATAAGCTTTAAATGCTACTTATCTCATTTTTTTCCTTTAGTTGAATTTTAAGCAAAAAAAAGAAGACAGCCAGAGAGACAGAGAAGGAAGGAAGGAAGGAAGGAAGGAAGGAAGGAAGGAAGGAAGGAAGGAAGGAAGGAAGGAAGGAGGGAGGGAGGGAGGGAGGGAGGGAGGGAGGGAAGGAAGGAAGGAAGGAAGGAAGGAAGGAAGGAAGGAAGGAAGGAAGGAAGGAAGGAAGGAAGGAAGGAAGGGGAAAAACAAATCCCATTACAAACTCCATATTCCTTTAATAAATAGCTCTGCTTTGTGGTTGGATTACACAGCACAAGTCTTATTTCCAGAATTAAACATGAGGAATAGATAAAACAACTTTCTTTGAAAATTCTCTATGTTCTTCCCCAAACCATGTGACTTTGAGAGGAACCATATTTCTTCCTGGTGGTCAATGGTAGTAGGATCACTAGGACTTGCCTTGCTCCTTAGAAGAGGGAGATCTGAGGATAGCAATGACCTCAGGAGAAAGAAGAGTGGAGTGAAGAGAGTTTCAATCAATGCCTCCTCCTATTCCTGCTAATCAACAACCATTAAAGTCAAAATTAAACTTCAACTCTTCCTATTCCTAAATATTCCCTCTACCTGAATTTTTATATTTCTGTAGTCCCTTATATTATAATAATCATCACAATCATAATAATAGTAACATCTGGTATTTTTGTAGAACTTATTATTCTCCAGTAAATGCTCTAAGAGGTTTACAATTATATCAAGTTTGATCATTTCAACAACCCTGGAAAATAGGTGCTATTATCTCTACTATAAAAAATGACACAACCGAAGCAAATGGATAAAATGACTTACCCATGGTCACATACCTAACATGTATCTGACCCCAAATTTTAACTCATATCTTCCTGATTCCTTCCCTGTCCCATCCATTATGTCACCTATTATGGATATGTGAACTCACTTTGTGTTTGTTTGTGTAACTGCCTATATAATTTCTTTTTATAATTTATATAGTTTTTCCATTGTCGATGCATATACATGGAAGACAATGTACCCCACCCTCAAAGGAAACAATATACTGTTGCTCCTCTAGATTTTACTATAATTTTTGAATAAATGTTTTTGCTTGCCTTTGAATTGATTGAAACTTCTCCTTGATTAGAAAAGTACATAACATCCATGGGGGCCATGTGCTGTGGTTTTCAGTGGATAGGGACTTTGAAGAGTACCTTGAAGCTGCATAGCTTTTTCTGAGTATTACATGAAAGGGAGTGTCCAAGGCACTACAGTGAAAAGGAACTAAAAAACACTAGGTAACCACAGTCCCTGGGGCTGAGCTAAAATTGATGTCAGCTTCTTGCTTCCTGCCTCCTGCCATTCCTCCCTGATCCAGGGCCAAATAAGTTTGTGAACATATGAGAGGTGCCTTTGTAGTACTGTGTCTTTGCTGTTGGCACAGAGATAGAGGGCAGAATTCCCCTGCTCCAAGGAACTTATGTTGAGTTTGAAGTGTGAATTTTTATTCTGTTCAGCTGTGAATAGATCAGAGCTGTTTCCTTTCATTCAATTGCTTAAAATAAAAATTAAAAAGCATCTCAAGGCCCTGCCCCTGTATCTGATGATACCAAAGTGCCCTGTCATGTCCAAAGATAGGGTCACACCCCAAGGTCACTGACTGGCCTGTCCTTGACATCAGGTAAGTTGGGTGTTGAGTAACTTTTGTTTCTAGTTGAGCACCTGTGGATAAGATGAGGAAAGAAGATGGTTAAGAGTTTTCTGGAGGAGGGCTTCTATTGAAGCATCAAGGGAAATGTTTAGAGGGAGATGCTCAAAAGGCAATTTCCCAACTGAGGTCAGTATTCACCTGTAATTAAGAGGTAAATCAGCATGTAGAAGAAAACCCTGGAATGCATAGTATGGTCAACTCTGGAAGTCAGCATTGACCCCACCCTGAAGAATCTGCAGTAAGAGAGGTTCTTGCCCAGAGCAGAAAGAATGTGCCTGTGATATCACTGTTCCTGATCCATCTCCTCCAGTCTGAGAGGCTGCTCTGATGTGGTGCAGCCTCAGTGCTGTCACCACCTCCTCCTTTTCTCCCTGCTAGTAATGACCTTCTCCATAGGTGGGGTTGGGCCTGCTTGACAGTCAGAAAGTATGTGTATAAAAAAAGGGGGGATGCCCCTTCTCCCAAGCCTTTGTTCAGTTGTTTCAATCTTCATGACTTTGTATGGGGTTTTCTTTGCAGATACTGGAGTTGTTTGACATTTTTTTCTCCAAATTCTTAAATGATATTCATCTGAGACAGTAGGGACAAATAAGTGATGCAGTGGATAGAGCACCAGGCTTGAAATTGGGAAGACTCATTTTTCTAAGTTCAAATTCAGCTTCAGACATTTCCTATCTTTGTCACCCTGGGCAAGTTAGTTGGTTAGTTCCTCACTCATAAAGTGAGCTTGAGAAGGAAATGGCAAAATCGTCCAGGATCTTTGCCAAGAAAACCCATAATGGAGTCACAAAGAATCAAATATGACAGAAATGACTGAACAATAACAATGAAATCAAAGACAGTCGTTCCTTTAACCCACAGATTTTTTTAAAGTCAATTCCAAGCTCCCTCCTCCTTTAATACATAGCTATGTATCAGGGGTTCCAGGACACAAAGTTTCCTTTGCATACCTAACTAAACATGAGTGATGGATACCACATATCTTTATATTTACATATATATATATATATGTATATATACATATATATATATATATATATATATATATTCTTTTCCAAAACATCTGAATGGGAGTGGAATTCTTCCTAGTGACCAAAAGTGGTTGAAGAATTTGTTCTTCCTCTTTAGGGAATCTAGGTGAAAGGTTAGCTGCGACCTGAGGAGAAGGAAGAATAAGGGAGTAAAGAGATGGTCTCAGGGATTCAATTTTGACAAAACAAATCTTGAATTTCAATTCTTGCAACTCATGAAAATTCACATTTTTTTGTTCTGTGCTTCAGGTTCCCCTTACTTGTTAAAAATAATAATTCTAATCATAATAACAACAGTAATAATGACAAATATTTATATAGCACTTTCTATTTATGCTCTGGGCGCTCTGCTAAGCCCTTCCCAATTATATTTTTATTTTATCCTTTCAATATCCCTGTGAAGTAAGGGCTGTGAATATCTCCATTTTAAACATAAGAAAACTGAAGCAAATCATTGAAATGACTTGATTTAATTATCTAATTCAAGTGTCTGAGCCTAGATTTCAACTCATATCTTCCTGGATTCCATACCAAGTTCTCTAAAACCAAGTCTCATCTAGAAGCTCATGAAGATGTGAGCTCAGTGTACTGGAACTGCCTATGTAATCCCTTCATAACTACTATACGTAGTTATTCTTCCATTGCTATAGATCTACTTGTAAGAAAATATGTACTAGCTTCAAAGGAGAACTGTCCGGTTTCTCCATTGTCTTTTATCATGCTACTTAATTAACAACTTTTACTTTGAATTAACTGCATCCTCTCTCTGACTAGAAAAAGTAACTTCATGCATGGGGGATTCATGAATTGTGGTTTGGGTGAACAGGAAACCAAAAAGTCCTTATAGCAATGTAGCTTTGCTTGAATATTAGGGAGTATCTCAGGTACTACAGTGCTGAAGACATAAAGTCAGCATTACAGGAAAAATGTTAAGTGACTCTAATCTCTGGTGCTGGGCTAGAAATGATGCCAGCCTCCTGCTTCCTGCCTCCTCTCACTGCTCCCTGGACTTGGACCAAACAAGTTTGTGAACAGATGAGAGGCCCCTATGTGGCACTGTATCTTTGCTGCTGACACAGAGATGGAGGATGGAATCCACCTCCTCCAATGTTGAGTTTGAAATGGAAATTTTCATTTTGTTTCTCTGTGAATTGAGTAGAGATTTTTTCCTTTCTAGCTCAATAGCTTAATATATAGAGAAAACAATATTCAAGGACCTGGCCTAGTATCTGAAGATATTACAATGATGCTTTATGTCCAGAAAGGGGTAACAACCCAGGATCACTGACTGCCCTGTCCTTGAGACCAGGTAACTTGAATCTTAAGTGACTCTGAGATCCAGTTGACAACCTGTGAGGTAAGAAAAGGAAAGAAGTTAGGGAACAGTGTCCAAAAGGTGTTCTATTTAAGCCCTAAAGAGAATATTTAGAGGTAGATCCTCAGAAAGCAATTTCCCAATTGATACCAATATTCACCTGCTATTAAGAGAAAATATCATATAGAAGGAATCCATAGTAGTGTCAGATCCAGAAAAGGACATTTTTTTCACTCAAGAGTCTAGAGTGAGTTAAGTTTGTCTCATGAGTTAAGTTTGCCTGTAATATCACTATTCCTGATCACTTGGCTCCCTCAATTTGATCTTGATAATACTGTCCTGTTACTACCTCTTCATTGTCTGCATGTTATTGATGAAATCCTACCCAGTAGAAGGGACTGACCTTGGATGGAAGGCAGGGGGTATGGGAGGGGTAATTCCCCCTTCTGTCAAGCTTTAAATATTATTTAGCTGAGACAGTTGCTCCATCTGCCAGGATTTTCTTTTGAAAAATCAAATACAAGTTCCTTACTTCTTCAATACACAAATGAGTAGCAGGGCTGACTTCTAGGACATGAGGCATCTTTTGTAAAACTAGCTAAACACAAAGGATGGTTCAATAGTTACAATTTTATTCGAAGATCTTGTATTTTCTTGGAATGGACAGATATGAAAATTGTTCCAATGACTATGAAAGTGACTGAAACACACAGTCACACAGATAGGAAATATCTGAGGCCAGATTTCCAATCATTTCTCTCTGACTGACTTAGGACCTGGTGTACTTTTCACTGTCACCTAGAAGTTTATGTGATCTAGCATATGTAAAGTGCATATGTATACCCCATATTTAATTCCTATGTGAATTTAATATTCCATTAATTTAATATTCCGCCCTGTGGATTTGGTTTTTTGGGGGGGAGAGATTTTTTTTCAAGGCAATGGAGTTAAGTGACTTGCCCAAGGTCCCATTATCTAGATATTTGTGGACAATGTGCCCCAGTTTCAAAGGAAGCAATGTTCTGCTGCCATTTTGTGTTTTACTATTTCATGAAATGTTTTTCCTTTGAATTAATCACATCCTTTCCCTGACTGGAAAAAGAAAATATAATAATAGGGGCACATGAAATATACTTTTGAGTGGATAGGGACTCACAGAGTACTTTGGACCAATATAGCTTTTGTGGGGGAGGCCATGAGAAGTGTCCCAGGTGCTACAGTGAGGAACATTAAAGAGAAATGCTAAGCGACTCTAGATTCTGATGCTAAGCCAGAACTGATGCCAGCCTCCTGCTTCCTGCTTCCCCAGACTTGCTCTCTGGTCTTGGGATGAACGAGTTTGTGAACAGAGGAAAGGTGTGTCTGTGGCGCTCTGTTTATGTGGCTGGCACAGAGAAAGAGAGAGAGAGAGAGCAGAATCCTCCTGCTTCAAGGAACTGATGTGGAGGTTGAAGTGCAAATTTTTACACTGTTAAGGTGTGAATCACTTTTCTTTCTCATTCATTTTCTGATTAAAAAAGTAAAAAAGCATCTCAGGGCCATGACCCTGTGTCTGGTGGCACCAAATTCTGTCCTGAGATTGGATCACATCCCAGGATCCCTGAATGTCCTGTCTTTAAAATCAGATGATTTGGTTGTTGAATGACTAGTTTCCAACTGACCACCTATGGGGTAAGAAGAAAAAAGAGGATAGGTAATAGACTCAAGGAGGAGGACATCCAAAAGGGAAATGTTTCGAGAGAGAACCTCAGAAGGAAATTTCCCAACTGAGAGCACTATTCACCTAAGATAAAGTGTCATAGAGAAGAACACCAAGTATGCATATTAGGTTCAGATCTGAAAGAAGACATTTCCCATCTCAAGAGTCTGCAGTAAGAAAAGTTCCTCTCTCTGATAGGTATATACTTGTGATAGCTCTGTTCCTTATCACCTCTTACTGTCCTCAAGTCTGAGATCCTACTCTGAAATGGAGTAGGCAGTCCTATCACTACCTCCTTCTCATTTCCTTGTCATTAATGACATCCACCTAGCAGGTGGGACTGGCCTTGGATGGCAGGAAGGAAGTATGTCTGAACATGGTGATGGTGATCTCCCTTCCCCCAAACATTAAATAATATTTTCCCAAGACAGTTATTTCCTCTATCAACTGAATTTCTTTTGAAAAGTCAAATGCAAGCTTCCCCCTCCTTGCATACACAGCTGTGCATCAGCGTTGACTCCCAGGACACAAGGCCTTCTTCCTAGAACTAGCTAAACATGAGTGGTGGCTACAACAGTCATATCATTTAAAGAGTCTTTACTTTCTTTCCAGAACTAGCTGAATTTGAGTGGGACCATGGCTCCTCCTAGTGGCCAAAGGAGTAGAAAACTAGACCTTGCCATTGTTCTTTGGGGAAACTGGGTCAGAGGGTAGCTTTGACCTTGACATGTGTGTCCAACCTGGGTCCTCCAGGCCCATTCATGCAGTCAACATTGCATTTGTTATTGTGGATACTCCCACTTAAAAGAATGAAGAGTAATGCCCAAAGAGGAATAAAACTGTTCATACCCTTTGACCCAGCAATTCCAATTCTAGGTCTTTTTCCAGAAGAAAATATAAAAAAAAGAGAAAGTCCTACATGTTCCAAAATATTCATAGCCCTTCTTGTTGTAGTGGCAAAGAATTGGAAATTGAAGGGAACCCCATCAATTGGGGAATGGTTGAACAAGTTATGGTATATGAATACTATTGTTCTATTAAAAAAACATAAATGGTTGGACTCTAGAGAAGCATGGAATGACTTATAGGATCTGATACTGAGTGAAGAGAGCAGAACCAAGAGAACAATGTACACATCAACAACAGCATTATGAGATGAACAACCTTGATGGAAGCAACTCCTCTCAGAAATTCAGAGAGCTAGGACAACTGTATTAGACAAACTCTGGACAATGTTATCCCCATCCAGAGGAAGAGAAACAAAATAAAACAAAACATAAACACACACACACACACACACATACATACATACATACATACATACACACAAACCACCCTTTAGAATTTGATGAACACTTTATAAAATTATTTCCTATGTTTCTCCTTCCCTTAATCCGAGTTTCTCATACCAAAAATAACTAATCTGTAAATATGTTTATCAAAAATATGTATGTGCAGTGTTAACCTGACTGTTCACCATTGAGGTAAGGGAGGTGGGAAGGGAGGGTGGAAGGAAATTTTGTAACATAAAAATATACATATGCATATTGCTGAAAATAAATAAATAAATAAACCTGAAAAAATTATTATTCCAGCAAAAAAAAGAGCATGAAGAGTAAAGGTTTCATAATTTCAATCAGCTCCTCCTCCTATTCTTAGCAGTAAGTACTACTTATAGCCAAACTTGAATGTCAACTCTTCTTACTCCTGAAAATTCCCACTACCTGCACTTCAGTGCTTCAAGATCCCTTTTTATGATAGTAATAATAATAATTACAATTATAATTTTGACAGTAACAATAATAACTACACTTCTATAGTATTTTGAGGTCTGCAACAGCACTTTAAAGATCTTTTCTCATTTTGTTCATATATATATATATTTATATATACTTTGAGATAGTACAATTTTACAGATAAGAAAATTGAGATGTGTAATAGATAAAGTGTAGTGTCCAAAGTCATAGAGCTGTTAAGTGTCTCAAGGTAAGATCTGAAGTCAAATCTTCCTGAATCTAGGTCCAATACTCTGTCACTACCCCCTAACTATCTACCAACTTCAAAGTAGGTTGAACTATCCACAGCAACAATTTATCCTCTAACTACCTTCCACTTCTCATCACTACCACCAAGTAAAGCCTCCATAGCATATACAGATATTTAAGTTTCTGTTGCCAATATGGGAATATGCCTTGATAGGCATGCAGTCTTTTCCCTCTCTCTCTCATAGTGAGCCTCTAGCAGCTCACATGTCCAGTTGGCCATAAAGAGGGCAATGATCATTAGGAAGAAACTTCAAAAGCAAAACTTTTCAATCAATCAACAAGTATTTGTGAATCCACATATTTATGCTAGGTACTGAGGAGACGTAGAGCAAAATTTAGTAGATTCTTGCCTTCAAAGGGGCTAAACATATTCACATATGAGTATAGCAGTAAGTTGTCAGAAAAGGTAATTTCCCCACCCTTAGGACTTCTGGCCTCAAGAAATAGATTCAGGGGTTTTGTTTGTCCTTTTCCATTCCAGGTTCAGGAATGGACTCACTGGATTCTGGAGCTTAAGAGACTGGAACCCAGGATACTAAGATGCTTCAAAAAGCCCAGCAGGGAAGGTCTGGGAAAGCCAGGAACATTTTGAACTCAGAACTTGGTGGTACTAAGGCTATATAGGAATTGAGTTATGTCATGAACCTAATCCCTTTCCCATCCCCAGAAACTGATGAAGATGGGGGAATTATGCCTAGGAGAAGTTATGGGAAAGGGAGATGTTTGTATAGTTTTACAATATTCCTTCATAAAAGTTTATCTGATTATTAAGTAATTAAATGCTTAGACCCATAAAATTAGGAGGTCCCATTCATTAGAAGCTTGAGCCAATACCAAAAACCAGACACCCTGCTCCAACAACACAAGAATACCAGAGATCCCTGGGGAAGCAAAAGAAATATAATATATCTGGCCTTCAGCAATGCGGATCCACAGAATCACTATCACATATTTAATCTGGGGGGGTAGAAGTATTACCAGCCAAGGAGGGGGTTGTGAATCTGTGAAGTACTCAAGAGGTCGAACTCTAGCTATGCATTGGAGAAAGCCCAGAAGGTAAAGAGGGAAAGGGAAAGATGAGGAAGGAATACAGGCATAGGAGATGGTTCTTAGGAGATGGTTCTTCAAAAATGGTGTGAAGCAGAGATTAAAAGATGAATGTAAGGAAGAGCAAAACATTCGGTTTAGCATAAGAGTCAAAATGTCAAATAAACCTGAAAATGTAAAGAATAGTCAGATTATGAAGGATTTTCAATTACAGTGGAATTAATATTTGATCATTAAAATAAATAGGGAATGACTTGATTGATCACAGGAGTCACACCATTTTATCTGTGATTTGATACTATTATTTGGCTCCAGGAAATAGTTTTGTTTTGGAGTTCAGTTTGAGGAAAGGAAAGATTTGAAGTCAGGACACCAATTGGAAAGCTATTGAAATAGTCCAAGTGAGAGGCATGTAATCTAAAAGTATTCATTCTAGTAACTAAATCCATTTGGATTTGGCTTAATAAAATTATTTTAGATCTATGACACTTTCTTGTTGCTTAGTTCTGAAAATAAATTTTCTAATTTTTTGTTAGATGACATTTTCATATATAAAGAAATAGGTTAAATTTCTTTGTAATAAACTGCATAAGGAATATTATTTTTTTTCTTGACCTCCAATTCAAGGGGTGGAAGATAATTTCTCCTAGGAGAAGAGAAGCAAAGTATTGCATTTGTGGCAAAGGAAATAGGGTTGAGGAGTCTACTTGACTTCCTATCTCTCCTAAGCTCCTTTATTCCCTATGACTTAGTGGATGCTTTGATCTTTCTGCATGTTTGGCTGATAAGTTTCGGTGTCCAGAAACTGTGCACTGATAAGTTTCCATTCTATCTCTATCATCATGAGTGTAATTTATTTTAGTTAATAAGTGAAAGAATGAAAAAATCAGGCAGGGGTGGAATTTTCTATTTATGACATAGCACAACTTCCCACATAAATAGTAATGCCATTATTTAATAGAGACTATGCAAGGGCAGATGAAGAAGAAAAGGAAGCACTAACACCAGAGTGGACCTGTGGTACAGTGAACTTTTGAAAAATATATTGATAACTACATGTTGACATAATTGGTTTCTTTTGTAGTCCTACATGTTTTAAACATTATTTTTAAGAAGACATCCATAAGACTTCACTGGTTTATCAAGGGGTCGGTATATACAATAATAATAATAATAATAATAATTATAATAATAATAATTATAATAATTATAATAATAATAAATTATAAAGAACCACTGTACTAGAGAGAAGAAAACATGTGCAAATTAATAATCTGTGGTTTCAATGAAGAAGATTGCTCTGCTGGGGAAGGGGGATGGGAGGGGAAGGACAAAAAAAGAAATGAGCCCTCTGGGTCAAAGATTGAAAAGAAGAGACCTTAGAATATAAGGTAAAGATAGTTTCTGATGCTACCTTACTGGAACTCAGAGGCAAGCAGGAACAAAGAGGCAAAAGTCTAGAAAGATATAAGAAAGAAAAAGAAAGAAAAGAAAAAGAAAAAGAGAAAAAAATCAAAATAATGCAGTCATTACAATGACCACTTATTAAGAGTCAATTATTATGCCAGTCACTAGAATTAGGGAATACTAAAAATTGAGATAATCCCTGTCCTTGACATTCTGGTGGAAAAAGATAATAACCATCTAATTATTTCTGAAGGGAACTCCCGGCAAGGAATGTTCTCTACCAATGTAGATCAACAACTATTTTCAAGTTATAGTATTATAGATTTTGCTAAAGTTCTGGAAGTTAGGAGACTTATGCAGGATCTCACCATTAGTATGTGTGGAAAAAAAGAATTGAGACATTGAACTTGTCTTCCATATCTTCTTGCAAATATTCCTATAAGAGTTTCCTTTCTTCTATTCTTCAGTACTTCTTGACTGCCTCCCCATGACATCTTCAACCCTTTCTCTATACAATTGATGGGTTTTTAGAGAATGTTCAGATATTGACAGAAAGTTATAAATTCTACAGCCATTTCATTCTCAACACAATCCTACTCAAAATTGCTCCATTCCTACTCCTCCTCCCATTCCAATCATCAATACAGAATTACAATAATTTTAAGTAGAAGCAACATTAGAGATCATTTGATTTAATTTTTTAATTCTACAGGTGAATAAACTGAGATCTAAAGAGGTTAAACCACTTCCTCAAAAATCATTCCTCTTATGAAATACTCTAGATTGTTCAATAAATAGTCTATTGATAATTAGGATGTTTTCTTATGTTGCAATAACCATGAGGAACTTTTCCAAGGAAGGAAAAGCCAAGGAGCATATATTTAAATATTAGTAGCAGCAGACAGAATGGCCAGGAGGAGCAAAGGATATCTGAACTAGTAACGACTTTCTTCTTCTAAAAGTTCTAGAGGAAGAAGCCATTTGACGATTTGTCCAGGTGACCCTCTTACTCATGGGTAACAAGAAGGATTCTTAAACCTTTTTGGAATCATAGACCCTTTGACAGTATGGTAAAACCTATGAAATTCTCTTCAGAATAATCTTTTAAAATGCATAAAATAAAAAAGGAAATTAATTACATATATATATATATGCTTATATGAATGTATGTATGTGCATATGTATTTCCCATCCAAGTTCATAGATTCCTCCCCTTCAAACCTATACACAGATGCCATAGGGGTCTGTGGACTCTAGGTTAAGTACTCTTTGGTTAGGAAAACCTAAAAGAACTGGGGAATTAGGGAATTATTCTGGCTAAAAACAAAAACAAAAACTCAAAATTCAATGGCCCTCCAGGCAGAAACAATGACATTTCTCTCACTTGTCCTATTTCTACATCCTAAACTCATTAAAGAAAACATTTTAAAGGTATTAGTCTTCCCTAGAGGCCATTTGGTCCATCCTCCCAGTCATGGTATAATTCTATCTGCAAAGATTTTTGAGACTCCAATTACAGAGATAAATATTTTAATCACATTTAGAGTTACATTTAAGATTCTTCATTTCTTTCCCTTTCTAACAGTGGATACTTATTGATAACCTTGTTCTGTTTTTTAGTATTATTTATCCAACATTTATATATCCAAATTTTACTGAGATTCTATTAAGTTCTTAGATGGCACAGAGGATAGAATTCTGGGCATGGAGTCAGGAAGACTTGAGTTCAAATTCAACCTTAGACACTGACTAGCTATATGACCCCAGACCTGTCATTTCACCAATGTCTTCCTCAATTTCTCATCTGAAAATAATTTGGAGAAGGAAATTGCAAACCCCAAATGAGCTCACAAAGAGTTGGACATGACTGAAACAACTGAACAACAATAATGTGCCCAGGTCTTAACTGTTGCTAAAAAGATACAAGTAGAAACCACAGACTTGGCTTGGAATCAGCAGAAAAATATTAGTATTATAAAAAGATAGAATCTATTTTAAGGAGAAGCATGGGATTTAAAGCCTTATAGGAAGATCCCTGTGGGCCACATATATAGACTCACAAAATCACATATTACATCATCTTTTTAAAATTTTTTACTATTTATTAAATATTTCCCAGTTACATTTTAATCTAATTCAAGTACATTCTAGGACATTGCCTATTTCAGCAGTCAGAGAGTCACATATTTGATACCTCTGGACCTGATAACCTCCAAGAGCCCATTTAGTGTTCAGTTTCTATGACTCTATTCTGTGATTCCCTCTTGAGCAACATCCCATCTCTTCTCATCCCTTCTTGTTTCTCAGCTAGCATCTGAGGAGGTTTATGCACAACGATCAAGGGAATCTGCAGCTCTGTGGTTAAACTACTGGCACAGAGATATGTGGCTGAGTCTTCCATTTGAAGAGGTTTGATCTGAATATTCAGGTATTCCTTGGAAGGGTCTGGTTTAAAGCGATCAGAAGTAGTCTCATTTGCAACAAGTTGTTGATAATTGAAATAAAATAGAGTCTGGATCTCCTTGTTCGAGTCCTGCCGATACCAGTACATAGCATCATGACCTAAGTCCTGGTTACATCTTAGGATCGTCTCCTGTCCCTTTCCCTTGATCAGATGCCTTGGGCTCTGTGTGATCCTGGAATCCATAAGGTCTGTGGGGGAAGAAAAACAGTAGATGGGAGAGAGAGAACTCAGAAATTAGTTTATTTTATTGCAGTTGAGGGGAAATTTTGGAACTGTACCTTAGCAAGTCAGGAACTAAGATTTCTTAGTTATTCAGAACTCACCTGTCTCCAGGAGAAAAATGGTCACTAAAGAGAAAAACCTGATACTCATTTTAGTTTCAGTAGAAATAAGGAGGCTTTTCCTATCACAAGGCATTGTTTGCTAGAGTAATGAAAAAGAAGAGAATACCTGGAAGTCTAGGCATGCACCCACCTATAGATGGAGATAGACTGTGATGCCACTGCTATTACTAACTCTAAAAGAATGAGTGTAATCTGGGAATAGAGAAAGGACTTTAAGCATATTAATCTGGCAGCTGAGTGGAGGATGCAAAAGAGAAAAGGGACACAATAGTCCAAAAGATGGGAAATGGCATCAGGAAAATCCAGCTGAGCCATCAAGTACTTAGAGAAACAAAATTACCATATTCTTCCCAAGCCAAAAACACATTCAGCTAGGACTGCCTCCTTCATAAGAGGATAGTCTTTATGCTTATCCATGAGTATATTTTCTCCTCTCAATGGATTTTTTTTCAAGGCAATGGGATTAAGTGACTTGCCCAAGGTCACACAACTAGACAATTATTAAGTATCTTAGTCCACATTTGAACTTAGGTCCTCCTGACTCCAGGGCTGGTGCTGTATCCACTGTGTCACCTAGCTGCCCCCTGGAATCTATATATTTTACTATATTCCTGAATGAAGCTAATATTAGTATTATTTCTTTCTTCCTGTTAAGAAATTGATTAAATCCTTTTTCTTTCTGTGGGTTCCCTGGTTATTATAAATTTACTCTAAATTCCATTTCTATCTTACCCTTAATCATACTCCCAAGTCAAGCCATGAAACATATATTAAACCCTTAGCATGCCCTGATTACTATGCTAAGCACAAGGATACAGAGAAAGGCAAACACTGCCCTTAAAATCACATTTCTTTTAAGTCATTGTTGTTGTTGGAGTTTTCTCCCAACTACATGTAGAGATAGCTTTCAACTTTCATATTTGTGAAAGAAAATCACATTCTTTTTTAAGCCATTGTATATTTTACCCAATTACATGTAGAGTTAGCTTTCAACTTTAATTTTTGTAAAAGAAAATCATATTCTGATGGGGGAGACTTGGGTGTAAAAAATTATGTGCAAACAAGATATATGCAGGATGAATTAAAGGTAGTATAGTCTAAGAGGGAAGGCAATAGCATTGTGGTGGATTGGGAAAGACTTCCTAAAGAAAGTGTGATTTTAGCTGAGAGTTGAAGAGATGATACAAAGAGGGAGAGAGAGATGCAGGCTTAGAGGGCAGCCAGTGAGAATGTACTAAGTATCTTGTGTGAGGAACAGAAAGGAGGCCAGTGTCACTGGATCTTAGAGTAAAATGGACGATAGCATTTGTTTTAAAATATTTCCCATGTAGACTGTTCTTTGGGATGCAGCCAATCTGCTTATTTTTTCCTCCTCTTTCCAAAGAAATAATTGTTCACAACTTATAAAAAGACTGTCAGTCAACAGAATTTAAGAATATCTTGAAGGATCGAGCTCTGTCAATTGACATTACAGATTTTTTTTTAAACCATGAGGCAAAGAATTTAGAGATAAAATGAAGATATTTATTCCAAAATAAAGTTATGGGGCAACTAGGTGGCAGTGAATAGAGCATGGGCACTGGAGTCAGGACGACTTGAGTTCAAATCCAACCTCAGACACTTATTAATTGCCTAGCTGTGTGACCTTGAGCAAGTCACTTAACTCCATGGCCTTTAAATAAATAAAATTTTTAAAAAATAAAGTTATGATCAAATATTTGGATCAAAGGGGAAAGGGTAGGAAAGGCCTTCTATAGAAGGTGGCAATTTGAGTTGAGACTTGAAGGAAGCTAGGAGGAGAAAGTAACAAGGGAGATAAAAGTCATGAGTCATTGAAATGGTATGTAGAGATATAATGATAAGAAAGGTGAAAAGAGTGATAATCATAGACATTCCAAGTTAGACAGGACTGCAACAGATACCTAGGTCAACTCATATCTAAAGTGGAAATCCCTTCAATCACCCCAAGCCCTGCCTGAAGTCCCCTGGCATACAGGGTCACCATAGTCTTGATCTATATCTGGCCACTGATCCCAAAGGCTTCAGAGCAGAAAGTGAGGCTGGTGACTTTGCACAGCACTCCCCTCACTTAAATCCAATTCATTCGCATGTCATGTCACCACCTCCCTGATGTCATGGTCCTCTGACAAACAATAGCCTAAAGTCGCCTAAAAGTGGTAAACTCTCAAGGTAGCTTGTGCTTGGATAATACCAGATCTGGCAGGTCTTAACAGGTTTGCTAACAAACAACTCAAATTTCACCAATCTCTTCAAAATTCCTGAGTGAAATTGGAGTTGTAAATTAATAAGCATATCAAGACAAAACAGATCTGACATTTTCATGGCATATAGCCATGCATCCAGTTTACCTCATGCCACAAAAAAGCTTCATAGCAGTAAAAAGAAAAAAAATGCCATTATAATATTCTATTATTATTACTAATTAAGTTATCATCTGATTCTCACAGTCTAGTCCAAATTTTGTTTTATTTGTTCAGAAGTTTCTTTCCAATAGCCCACATTGCCCAAGGCTATTTCTACTCTAGAGAACTGGAGACCAGCCAGTGACTTAGAGAGGGTGTAGAGTCAAGACCATTGTGCAATCGATGATTGGCTTCATATAAATAAATGCTTTGTAGAGTCTTTACATGATTCATCCTGCTCATTAGTCTCTTGAACCCTGGGCTTCCAGGCTCTCCTCACTTTCTCCCATCCTTACCTCCTTTTATCCTCTGGAACCAGGACTGAATTACTGTGCACCATGACTAACAAAGCCATCAATTCTCTCTTTAACCTCTTACATTTCCTGTGTAGGACAGGTTTGTGTACAGAGGATAAGGGATATTGAATCCCTGTGGCTTTACTGCTAGCACAGAAATACACCGCTGAATCCCCTTTCTCTGTGGGTTCAATGGCCAGGTTGCAGGGTTTGTTGCTGGGACATTCAGCTAAGAATCGATTTTGTAATAACCCTGAATTCTCCAAGACTTGGTCATCCTGTAAGTAAACTAAAAACTTCAATTCTTCTCCCAGGATCTGTTGATACCAGTAAATGAAGCGCTGTTCTTTGATGGGGTCACATTTAAATACCACTTTCTGTTCTCTCCCTTTGATTATATATCTTGGCATCTGAGTAACCCCAGAATCCATGAGGCCTATGAGGGAAGGAGATAAAAAAAAAAACAAGATTTGGAGCCTGGGGTTGAGTCTGGAATTTGTAGCCACAGAATAAAGGTTAGGAGGTGAAGCTGGGCCAGACCAGAAGAGGAAGTTCCCATCCATGTGCCAGGACTCACCTGTTCCTAGAAAACAAATGACCACATATGAGAGGACCCATCTTTCTGTAGCCATGACAAAGGTACATATCGTATCCTCTACCTTCAGTCACCCTCCTAGAGAGGGTTGTTCTTTCTGTTTGATTTCTATTTAGCCAATCAGAATTCTTCTTTCGTGATAAGACCATCTCCAAGGGCAAAGCAAGCATGGCCTACTTTGGTATAACATGATCATCACATAATAGGAGAAGGAAAGCCCTTTTCTAAGACAAAGTTTCCAGGACTACTAATGAATTCATCTAATTACTTTGGAGCCCAGGATAGCACCATTATCATCATTTCCTCTGAAGTGGCTCTGATATTTGTAAGAAATCTGTTCCTGTCTCTATTGTGTGACTTCACCAAAAATGCCCTATATATCTAAGTTCTTCTGCCTCCATTACCGATAAAATTACACTTTAAAAAATTCTATGAGGGAGACTGTAGATGTAGGTGATAGTACACTGGATTTGGAGTCAGAAAAGTCCTAAGTTCAAATCCTACCTAAGATATATCCTGGATATTTTTACCATGGACAATTCACTTCAGTTTCCTCATCTATAAAGTGGAGGGGATGAACACAATGGCCTTTGAGGCCATAGCTCTAGTCAATGTTTTTATGTCCTTCCTCCTTTCAGCCATGGTCTTCATATTGCTGTTAAACTAAAAATCTATCACTAGTTCCTTTTCAGTTCTTACCTCTGACAATAAGTTGTTCTGAGGATTAAACTCAATGATATATTTGAAGACCAAAAAAAGTTCTGTAGGAGCTAGGGATTGGAATCTCTATTTCACTGGTTAAACTCATTGGAACCCACAAGTGAGAAATCTCTACCAAACCAAGTAGGCACCTTCTCAATGACTTGTAATCTAACAGAACTGTCTAACACTGTTAGTTAAGTCATTTGCCTATAGGATCACCCAGTCCCCATATTTCAGAGGCAGAACTTGGACCCAGGTCTTTCTGAATCCAAGAGCAGTCCACTATTCACTATGCCATATATAGTTACTTGCAAGTTTTCTCCCCCATTAGATTTTGGGCACCTCAAGAGTAGGAATTGACTTTTATCCAAGGACTTTCTGTTCTTGCCCTTTGATCGTGTATCTTGGTGTCTGAGTAACCCCAGAATCCATGAAGTCTTTGAGGGAAGGAGACAAAAAACAAGATTTGGAACCTGGGGTTGAATCTGTATTTTGAAGCCACAAAATAAAGATTTAGAGGTGAAGCTAGAATATTGTAGATACCTAATAAAAGTTTATTGATTGACTAAAGTGTTATAATTGTAAATTATTTTTAGAAGGCATAATAATAATTAAATTGGCCTTTCCATATTTCATCTTTATTTTAAAAAACCCTTATGATTAACTTTCCTCAAATATTGCTCTGAATAGTATTTCCTAGATTAATAGAACCTTCAATGGGATATGATTAGCTACAGAATAAAAGAGAAATTCACTAATCCCTCATATATCTGACTCTCACTAGGCCTTCTCATATCTGACTCAATTTATCTATTTACCATTATTTTACTACTTTCACAATAAACTCACATAAAAAGAAGAAAAAAGTTTGCAAATATCAAGGGATACAAGATACACAAAAGTTAATGAGCTTATGAATAAATAATTTTCTACTTTTAGTGGTTTATATTATACTTGATTGGAAGCAATATCCTATCTCCTACACCTACAGCCTCCCTCATAGAATTATTTTAAAGTGTAATTTATATCATACTTGATTAGAGCTTACGAATAAATAATTTTCAGTTTTAGTGGTTTATATCATACTTGATTGGAAGCAGATCACAGGTTAGGTGGTCTTTATTTGAATTCTAAAAATTAGTCTTACCTTAATTTTCTGTATTATCAGAGAGAGTTTCTTCCTCTACTTATGCCTGCCATCTGGAAACAAGATTCTGCCTACCACAAGCCCCTCCCCCTTCAACTGGAGCACAGCTGAATAGTTGCCAGGCCTTAGTCTCCACAAAATTAGCTGACAATCAGTTGTGGATGTAACTGAAAAAAAATTTGTATTTAAAGGCATCTTGTTTTCCACTACATAGTTAACCCATATCTGATTTAATACTTTTCTAGGGGTGCACCTGGAATTTCTGTGGACCCACAGTGCTTTCTAGTGGCCATTGGGGCAATCAACAGGAATCACATTGCTCCATGGAAAGCTGAACAAGGATGCAGCAATTACATTAGAAGATGAGAAAATAAAAGGTTGTATAAACATTTTCATTTACTCAGTCATATCCTTCTTTTGGAGTTTCTAGCAAGAAATTCTTTGTCATAGGCATAACTTTAAATTTTATCTTGGCAAATTTAAGTGTTTATCCATACTCCCCCATAGGAAAAGACAAAAGTTATCTAGAATACCAACTTCTACTGCTGCCTACCTCTGTTCAAATAACAACCAAATAATGATTTACTAAAATCAAGGGGGCAACTAGGTGACACAGTGAATAGACTATCAGTTATGGAATTAGGAGGAAGACCTGAGTTCAAATCTAGCCTCAGACACTCTAGATACATGATCCTGGATAAGTCATTTAGCCCTATTTTCAGTTTTCTCACCTTTATAATAAATTGGAGAAGGAAATAGCAAACCATATCAGTATCTTCTCCAAGAAAACTCCCCAAAAGATGTCACAAAGAGTCAGACATGACTGAAGAATCACTAATCAAGAAAAATAAACATAAAATAATTATTTTCTTGCTTCTATCAATATTCTGCCAATTGTTTCTCCAATAATCATGGCCTTTAGGTTACAATCTTTTCTCCTCAGATCCCTCCTCTGCAAGTGGTGGAGTACTTCCAATAGTCACAGGCAGAGGATCACTGTCACAAGTAGCAGAGTGTTTAGGGTCAATATTTTCCAGGGGCTAATGGTCATAAGTTAGGGAATATCATATTCTAAGGAGAATAAAAAAATTAAGCCTAAAGGGCTTCACCACACCCGGAAGGGGGGAAGAGGGAACTCTTACTAGTCCAACATGGTTGGGGATCTCAGTCCCAATATTTCCAAGTAACTGGGTGTGAAGGTCTCTTTTCCCTGTACCTACTACCACATGGAAAGGTGGAATCGGCTCCATTCTAAATCAATACATCACTCAAATCAAAACTCTTTGACACATAATGAAGGGCCCAGATGAATGGAAGCTGTTTTTGAAAAGGAAGGAGCACAACTGTCAGTGGCACTGACCCCATTCCCCTGGCCTCGGTCTTAGGCATAACTTTGGGAGAGAGAAAATGAAATTTTTCCGTGAAATAGAGGCTTTCACAACACATCTTCTGGCCACCATTAGCCTTTATGAAAAGGTTATATCTTGAGCTCTTTCTATTTTAAGCATAAAAAAGAAACAGATTTTTTTCAGATAAACCCAAAGCTAGTAAGAAGCTATTTTACTTACAAATGCTTATTTTTTTTGTCTTATAGCAATTACCAAATTCCCTTAAATGCTCTATCAGTTCTTCATCTATAAAATGGACACAATAATACCTATATTACTAACCTGACAGGTTTGTTACAAAGAACTGCATCAACACAAAGACAGAGACAATATTCACATAGCAATTGTTGTAAGAAATTAGGCTGTTTTTTACACTTATTTCATTTGATCCTCAAAACAACTTTGAGAGATATTATTAGTATCCCCATGATACAGATGAGGAAACTGAGACAAAAAGAGGTTAATTGACTTGCCCAGGTCACACAACTAATAAGTGTCTGACTCTATATTTCAACTCAGGTTTTCCTGACTTTGCTCCAATATATAGCTTATATAAACATAGAAGTAAATGATATAGATATAAATGCTGTAGAAATATAGAGGATACAGATTAGAGAAAAAAAATATATATATATATCGATAATAACATAAATATAGCTATGAGAGACAATAAACATAAGAGACAGAGAATTAGATTTAGAGGCACGAAGTGTAAAGTATTGTTGAGTTGTGTCCAACTCTTCATGACCCCCATTCGGGGTTTTCTTGCCAAAGCTATTGAAGAGGCTTGTCATTTCCTTTTCCAGTTCACTTTATAGCTAAGGAAACAGGCAAACAGGGTTAATTGATTTGTCCGGAGTCATGCAGTTGGTAAGTATCTGAGATTGAATTTGAACTCAATCCACTATGCCATGTAGTTGCTTCCAGTCACTGGTGAATTAACTCTAAACCATCTCTCCTGGGATTCCCTCCTAAGAAGGGACTATCCAGGGGTTTTCTTTTTCTCCACTATTGGTCAGTATTCTCTTTTCCTTCAGTTGAAGATGTATTTTGTTCTACTTGCCCCAGTTGTACTTTGTAAACTGTTGCAAGATTGTAAAAATTCGGGTTCTGACGATTCTAAAAAAAAGACAAAAATGACATCATCAAACAAAAGAACAAAAACAAAACTATTTCCATAGCTTCTCTTAAGGAACCAGATTTATTATGTGGTTCTCTGTCCTTGAACCAGCATCAATTGTTCCTAATTCCTACCCACCTTGTCATCACCAGCATTCACCTAGTTTAATCCGTTGGTCACCTTAATAACTTTTGCTAACAATATGCAATAATTGAGGAAATGATTACCTATATATGATGTGGAACTTCCTTTACTGAAATGCAATATTTTATAGTATGAGTAGACGTGAGGAATAGGTTATATTTCATCTTAGGGAGAAAGAAACTCCCAGTTGCAGAGAGGCAATGGCTGATAGAGTAATGAACTGGGAAACATTTAAATCTTGAAAGAAACTTACTGGTTGTGCCACCCTGGGTAAGGCTCTTAATTGTTCTATCTCACAGTTTCCTCAGCTGTAAAATGATAGTGTTGAATTGGATGATCTCTTAGGTCCCTTCCATCTCCAGATTTACAATTCTATGAATTGGTCAAATGGAATTCCCTGTAGTCAACATACCACAATCTACATATCTCACTTGTACTTTTGGATTTAAGAGTATAAAAAATTCTATTATTTGTTGATCAAACCTTGAAGGTCAGGCAAAATGGTTACATGAATATATTTGCTTCTAACTATAGAGCATTCTATAGCTCCCTGATATTGGACTATATTGGTTGCTGTTGTTGTCCTTTCTCAAAAAAAGGACCAATGACATCACAGATGATGACTTGACTCATGTTTAAATCAGAAGTGAGACAAAGTTGCATAAAGTTACCAATCTCACTCTGTCATCCAGAGTCATGAAAGCCCAGAGAAAAGACAACAGTCAAGATTGGTGTTGACTAAGGATGCAGTGGATGATCTTAGAGTCTTCAATCCTGACCAGTTTCTAAACCTCCATAGTGCCTGCTTCAGCTGCCTTCATGGTAGTTGGAACAAATTATTCTCATCCATCCATTCAGCTTGGGAAAGTAATCACATGCTTTGGGTAGTCATTCCCCTAATTCATTAATGATTATGAACAGCCTAAAATAAGCTTTGCAAGCCCTCACACCAAAGGTGCTTGTCCTGCTCAACAACTCACACATTACAATTATGTTGATTATGTTGGTACAGATATCACAGCATCTAATGAGTCTAGGAACTTCTTTGAGAGACCTAGGTAATCCAAAATGCCCTTCCTGAGATGGACCTTGGAGCAGGGCCATAGGTGGTATTCTGGAAGGGTCCTTGGGAATGAGCTAGAACTGAGACATCTTCCAGTCTCCTCTAATGTTACTTCCCAGACTGGGATCAGACAATTTTGCCTGAAGGGGAGATGATTCTATCAGCACAGAAATATAGGTCTGAGTCCCCATATTCCAAATTACTTATGGGCAGGTTGAAGTATAAGATCTCTTGATGTTTAGCATTGACTTTAACAAAAGTCTGTCCCTTTTCTCTAAATTCTTTGTTGTAGAAGAAAAGACCTTGTCCCTATGTCTAACAGTTCCAACATGCAATTAGTGTCCAGAATTTGGGTCCCACTCTAGCACCACTGACTGTCTTGTTTTAGAGAGCAGGTATTTTGGAGTTTGGATGACCCAGAATCTGTTGGATCCATGGAAGAAGAAGAATCTGGGAGATAGATCCTGGAGAGGAGAGAATGGAAGGACTAGTATTGTGTACTTTTTTTTGAGAGGAGAAAGTCTGGAGATGGATTTTGGAAGTCAGGATAGAAATAGCAATTTCTCATGAGAGATAAAAATTTACCTGCTTTTAAGAAATAAAATTTGAAGCAGAAGAAAATATGGCATGTAATGGAGTTTCAGTGCAAGGCAAAGTCATCTTCCCACTCAGGACCTAGGGAGAAGCAGTATGAAGTAGTGGAAAATGCATTGGATTTGGAATCAAATAACTGAACCCCCAGCTCTGCCTGTGTGATATTGGACAAGCTCTGTTGAACTTTCTATCCTCAACTATAAAATAAATTAGACTAAATAACTCTTAAGAGACTTTCCAGTTCTAAAAGATCTTCCAGGCTCAATCTCTAAGGTTCCTGAGGATCCTGATCAGGACAGATATAGTATACCAATGATATCACACTTACTGTGTTCCCCCATGTGTGAGATGCACCTTAATTTGGGGGGCCAAAATTTGAAAAAAAATATTACATAAAGTTATTGAACTCAAGTTTTATTGATCATGAAATTCAAGGACTTTCTGATCATAGCTTTCAGGTATCGTTTGGGCAAGTCTGTTTTCATAGACACATGCTTAGTCCATTCTGCTTCATGAACCTGAAGCACAAATTTCACCCTCCTTTGAAATCAATCACTTCTTTTCCATCAGCAATCTTCTTGCCCCATGCTGAACCATCTTAACAGACACAGGAATTTCAGTGGCCCTTTGCTCTTCAATCCTTCTCTTCATGTCCCTCTCTAAATCAGGCCATTTGGATGACTTTCCTCTTGTGGCCTTCTTCTACCATGACTTTTTCAGTTGGGTTTCTTCTTCAAGCAGCCAGTCTCAGATTGTTTTCTCAGTTGGAGGAGGATCAAAGTGATGTTCAGCAACACAATTTCCATTCACTTTTGCAAACTGGATCACTTTGAACTTGAATTCAGCAACAGATGAAAATCTTTTCTGAGTCATTTCTGGGCAGAACTTGGGAAGACTTGAAAAGCAGTCACATATGACAAGTCCATAAATGTTTGATTTATAAGGTTTGGTATTAGTATGTTCACTAATAGTGAGAATAATACCTGCTGGGGTGACTGGGATCCTCTAGTAACAAGTTGAGAATGACTATTTCATCTGAAATGACTTTCTTTGCCTATTCCACCCCACATCTCAGAGAAGAGTCTGCCAAGAAGAAACTTGCATAGAATGATGGTTGACCAGTCTCCCCTGGCTCCTCTTATCTCATGCTGCTTCCTGTGTTGGGATGGGGGTGGTTTGTGCATAGACAAAGTGTGATTTTCAATCACTGTGGTATAACTGCTGGCACAGAAGTAGATTGCTGTGTCCTTGGAATGAAGGAGCTTAATTTGAAGGATCAATTTGGAATGCAAAATGATGAGCACCAAGATAACAAGTGCAGAAAAAAAGCAGGAAATGGAAGTAAAAAAATCTACAACCACTGTATAACATGCCTCCAGTTTTTATATCCCAAATTTTTTGAAAAAGGGTGTATCTTATTATACTTGGGCAAATATGGTACTTCCTCAGTCTCAGAGAATATTCTGAAAAGGTACACATTCAACTCCTCCTCCCCCTTTCTTCCTTTTCTTCTTCCTATAGTTATTTTGTACTGCCTCCTACAAAACAAAACATACTAAATTGTCCAAAGATATGATCATATTCCAGTGTTACCACCCATCCCATCCATGAGACCACATGATTCTGTTTCTGAGTAACTTTGGAATCAATGAAACTTGGAGTGGAAGGGAACGATGAAGAAGGAGAAAGAAGTTGGGAAAGAGTGACCAAGAAGAAGCCTTTCATTGGAGCCAATAGGGAAAGATCTAGCCAGATTCTTCATTTGGGATTCATGCCTTTTTTAAAACAATTATTTTGATATTTAACTTCCATTTAATTGGCTTCCTTTGTAATCCTACATGAGATTTTATTTTATGCATTAAAAAACATTATTCTGAAAAGTGATCCATAGACATCAGATTTCCAGTGAAGTCTATAACTCCCATAATTTTTAAGAACCCTTGGCTACAGGTGGATTCTAACAAGATCATAACAGCATTTTCTGCTGTGTGACCAGGGTTCACCTGCTCCAAAGAGTTAAAAGGTATCCTCACAACAGAAGAAACCGGTATCCTTAGCAGGTACAGGGTGGGAATGAATCAACCCTCAGTTTATCATTCTTATTCCCTAGACAGAGGGACACAGTATTGTGAGTAAGAATGAATGGGAATGCTTTGAGATGCTCTTAGCTTAGCTCCTCTTCCACTTCTCCTTTCTCCAAATAGCTTTCCCTACAGAAGTTAGAATTATAGCAGGACTGGATAAGAGTGAGTCCTAAGAGTCCATGATAATTGCCACCCAGAAAAAAAGAGCTGTTGCCATTAGCTGCATTCTCAACAAATGCACAACTATAATTCAAAGTTGATTTATGGAAGGCCAGGGTTCCTTCTGAGAACTTACTCAATATCAGTTGTGCATGAAATGATCACTCTGTATTTGAACTCCTCCCCCACCTAGACCCAATACCCCCCCCCCCCTTCTGGAGCCTCCTGGATTTCAGTGAAGCAACAGTTCCTCCTAGAGGTTTTTGCATATAAAAGACTACTCCAGATGCTGGAAGTACTTGACTGATCTTTGCATAAGGTTAAAAGATAATCCTATTTAGTGTATTCCCATAACAAAGACAAGGGGGGATCAAAAGTCTTGGGCAAGAGGTAGGAGATACAGGTTATAGGACCATAGTTAGAATTCCTGGTTTTAATAAGGACCTAGGAAGGACACTCAGAGCAGATCTGAATATTAGAGAGGGGACTCATTAATTGAGAACCCATCACTAACAGTGTCCTGTTCAATCCTCACAGCAACTCTGGTAAGTAGATAAGAATAAAGAAAAAGTTATGTTTACTTTTTAGTTATATATTTAAAGTTATTTATGAAGAGTAAGAGCAACTTTCAAGTTCAACCTCCCTCCTTTACAGATGAGGAAACTGAAGCTCAGAGAGAAGTGATTCCTCCACCCCCCACCCAGGCCACATGAATACATGGCAGAGCCAAGATTCCAAGTAAGTTTTCTGTCAAGAGAATCCCAGTCACCCCAGCAGTTGTCATGCTCACTATTAGTGAACATACTAATACTGAACCTTATGAATCGATCATTTATGGATTTGTCATGTAGACCGCTTTCCATAATACCTAATTAATTACCTGCTAGATTAGATCAAAGTGAGTACAGGAGTATCTACAAAGTTAAGAATGACTATTTCACCTGAGATGGCCTTCTTTGACCATCCCACTCCTCATCTCAGAGAAGAGTCTGCCAAGAAGAGACTTGTACAGAATGATGGTTGACCCGTCTCCCCTGGCCCCTCTTATCTCATGCTGCTTCCTGTGTTGTGATAGGGGAGGTTTGTGCATAGGCAAAGTGTGACTTTGGATCACTGTGGTATAACTGCTGGCACAGAAGTAGATTGCTGTGTCCTTGTACTGAAGCGGCTTGATTTGAAGGATCAATTTGTCATCTTCACGACTAGGTTTGTAATGACTGGACTTAGTGAAGTTTCCAAAGAGCTCTTTATTATTGAAATAAAACATTGTCTGAAGTCCCTCATCATCATCTTGCCGATACCAGTACATATAGTCATGATTCAAATTCTGTTGACAACTCAGGGTGACCTCCTGCCCTTGCTCTTTGACTGAGTATTTTGGGCTCTGGATGATTCCAGCATCCATAGAACCTGGAAAAAAAAAAGACAGAAGGTGGGAAACAGAATCTGGGAATGGATTTGATGTCATCACAATGGAAAATTTCAGAATCTAGTCTGACAATTTCTTTCCATAGCCTAGAACTCACCTATCCCCAGGAGAAAAATGGCCAAGCAGAAGTGGAAATTGATACCCAAGATTGGGGTAGGAACAGGAAGTCTTGCCATCGCTAGGCTTTGCTCTATGAGGTATGGGAGGAAAAGAGTCAACCAAGGTTCTAAGAGGAAGAGGTACCCACCCCTAGGTGGGACTAATAAGTATTGTTATTATTTCTAGTCATTGTAAAGGCATTTATGTTCCATATGGAATTTTCCTCTGTGGTCAGAGGAAAGGAAAGTTTAGTCCAGGACAGATACATAGTCAGGGAAGGGATGATGATTTTGGTGTTTATTCAGATCACATATACATACTTTTTCTTCCTCTTTGCTTCGCATGGAGAAATTAATTTCCCACCATGATCCTCAGATTCTATGGTCCTCTAGGCTCCAAAATCCTCCACAGATGAGGAACTAACTCACTATGTCCCAAGACTAAAGATTCTGGGGTTTTTTTTTTTTTGGACTGGCAGCTAGGAGACACAATGGATGGAATGGTAATCTTGAACTCAGAAAGACCTTAATTCACCTTTCACATCAAACATGTACTAATTGTATGACACTGGTCAAGTCATTTATCTTCTGTTTCAGTTTCTACATCTAGAAAATGAGAAAAATAATCATAGTAGCTGACACCCAAAGTTGTAGTGAGGTTCAAATGAGATATTCATGAAGAGCTTTGCAAACCTTAGAACATTAAAATAAATGCTTACTATTATTATTATTAAGACATTCTGCCCTCATAAGGCAAAATTTACCTCTCTCCTGTTTCCCCCTATTGTTTCTGTTCTCTAGGGCCAAGCAAACCTAATCTAGTCTCTTCTGCATGATAATCATTGACATTACTAAAGACAGCTCCTGTCTTCTCCTTAAACCTCTTTATCAGACTAAATTTCATTCTTTTCTACTGTGTAGTTTTGGGTTCAACCTGCATACTATTCATCTTTTGGTTGGACCCAATTTGCCAATTTTCATCCTTAAATGTGGGGCCCAGAACCAGTTTTGATTCTAGAGATGCAATCTGACTAGAGCAGAATATAACAGGTTTATATGGAGGAAAAAAATTGACTCAAAATGTAAACAGTGGGAAAAGAACTGGACTGAAATCAGATTTGACTACCAGTTCAACTATTTATTATTTGCTGTGACTCGAGATACCTTTCTGTGTCTTGGTTCTCTCATCTGTATAATGGAGTGGTGCAACTTTTGGAGGCAGAAAGGTCCATTGGAAAGAGTGGTAGATATGACCACTTTATACCTGATAAATTAAAATAAATTTACATGTGTGATCTTGGGTAAGTCCCTTCTCCCCAGACTTCATTTTTGTTTTTGTTTCATCAATAAAATGAAGAGTTATATGGTTTATATGACCTTTAATTCCCCTTCCAGCTCAAAATTTATAATCTTTATGTATTAATTTACATATTAATTAATTTTCAAAACAATCCTATACCAAAAGACTATCTTTACCCCCACTTTACAGAGGAGTATAATGAGACCAAGAAGTAGAAAGTTATTTGCCCAGGGTCATGTAGTTACTAAGGGTCTAAGGTAGGGTATGAACTGAGTTTGCCTGACTCTAAGCAGTAGATTCTATTCAGCATCTTTCCCCAGATGTAACACTGACTAGTCTCTCTCCCCAACTGATAAAGGACAGACTGGTGACCCTTAAATATATCCAGATACATTCACAGACATAACCATATATTTATTGCACAACTCATATTTAACCCAATATAAAGAATACTTTGAAAAAAATGGAATCGTGGGTAGAAACTGGTAGACTCTGTATAATTCATATGTCAACTCTCAGTACTCCCAAATATCTCTTTTTACCTCTAAATTTCAGGAAAATAGCTAGTCTGCATTGGTAAAGGAAGTTTCATTACTAGAAGTTCCAAAAACTAACAAAATTATGGTCCAAACCAAAAAGAACTATTAAGCTTGACAATGTGCTGAATTGTAGGACTTCTACCTCCTCTTGCCCTGCCCAGGTGCCACACAGCTTGATTTTTGTTCTGTTGGTCTCATTCCCAGTGTCCCAGCCCCAGTGTATGGGGTTGTATGGAACCATGGAGAGGTTTTAACTCACAAAGGTGGTGCTTGTGCTTCACTGTGGATACACTGCTGGCACAGAAATACATAGCTGAGTCCATGAGCTCTGTAGACTGGATTTCTAGCTTGCAGAACAAGCTGCCATCACGTAGAGCTGAAAATCAAGACTTGGGCATCCCAGAATTATCAATCATTTTTTCATTCTGGAAATAAATAAAAAATTTAAACTTTTCACCCAGGGCTGTCCTTTAACTGAGTTACATCCAAACTCCACATTCTGCTCTTTTCTCTGTAATTAGATGTGTTGGAGTCTGGGTAACCCTAAAGAGGCCTGTGAGGGAAAAATAATAAAAACAAGAGTCAGAACCTGACCTGAGAGTTGCTATTATGATCATAAAAGAAAACTTGGCATTAGGTAGGCTGGCCAGAACAGGACAGCTTGGTGTCCAACTCCTAGAAGACAAATAGAGACAGAACAGAGGAGCCTTGTATTCATGGTCATCACAAGTATAGAATTGAGGTCTCCCTCAGTTTGGTGCCTTCCTTGGTATAGGTTGTCCATAACTTGTCTATGTCGATTCTACTTCCTCATTCAATAGTGTTGTAGGAGAGATTTGAGTTCTACAGGAGAATGACTCAGTCCTATCTCCATATGTGAACAGGGTGATCTAGGTGAGGGGATTGTAACCCCTTTTTGATGGTCTAGTGAAGCTGATCTATCCCTTCTCAAAATAATAAAAGCAAGTTGTAGAAAGCCTCTGACATCCTTTCCAGATTTATGATCCTATTATCTTAAGTGCTTTCTACTCCTATTTCCTTATTTCTGTATTGATATTTAACAAATAGGGGAATTGGATACTATTTCCCATCCAATCCTCTCTCCCATACCATTCCAAAGATAAGCAGTAAATTTAATCAAGGTTCATAAGTATTTAAATTTTCACTTTATTTTTAAACATTACTTTGGTGTTCTTAATACAACTCAGAGAGTATGTTATGAGTGGTTACTAATCCACTAGGAATATGGAAACAGAACTCAAACAGTCCTTACTTTCAACTCATTATACTAAGAACAAAACACGTATATTGAGAAAAAAGTGAATAATTCTATCCCCCTGGAGACCTGCTCTGTGACAACACAAATATATTCACATCATTAAATTTCATACTCAAAATATGTAGGAATCACACCACCCACCACCTCAAACATCTTCAAAGTATCTCCTTATATAAGGATAAATATAGATTATATGACAAATTTCTTCACTTGTGTTTTTATGTGTTGTGTGATATATTGAAGAATCTAGTAGTGACTTTTTTCTAGTCTTTCAGTCATTTTCAGGCATGTTCAACTCTTTGTTGATGCCATTTGGAGTTTTCTTTATAAAGATGCAGGAGTGATTTGCCATTTTCTTCTCCAGTTCATTTTACAAATGAGGAAACCGTCACACAACTAGTAAGTGTCTGAGTATCTGGATTTGAACTCAGGTCTTCCTGACTCCAGCCCAGGGTTATATTCACTGAGCCATCTAACTACTAGATGCATAGGAATCCATAAACATACACAGATAATGCTTTCTCACTGAATCCTCCAGATTCAAAGATTTCTCTGACCAAGTTAGGTTTTTTTTTTCCCCTCTTTTCTTCTTTCCTATGTTCTTATTTCCCAGTTCAGGCATCTTAGTTGTGGATTTCTTCCCACCTCTGTAACTACTCCTAGTAGCTTCACAGGTCCACTGACAATTTCTAGGTACATGCACTGTCCATCTAAGAAAAGAAAAAAAAGTAACCCTGACTGTCCTTCAAAATATAGATGCCTTTAGGATAAACAGGAACACTATGTCAGAGATGAATTATGTAAGCATTTCCATTTTTTTTTGTTTTTTGTTTTTTTGAAGCATTTCTATTTTTAAAGGTCACATATTTATTTTCCCTTTCTCCATCCATACCTTATCACCCAACTCCTGCCAGAAGATAATTAATTTTCATGGAATCGCATTGCCCCCTAGTGACCAATGCGGAAGAATCACCAGGACTCATCTTCAAAACTAAGCTTCTGAGGAACAAGGTATAGGACCTACTTTGTATAGGTAAATACTTTACTCTTTCTGGGAGTCTGTAATATAGAGGGGGAGGCAGTTGGATTAGATGGTTCCTAAGGACTCTTTTAGGTCTAAATCTATAATTGTAAAGATTAGAAAGAAGATTAAGCAAAAGATCTAATTAAAGGTCTTTCAGCCCCCATTTTATTTTCACTGTACTTTGCCCAGATGCCAATATTTTGGCGCATTTATTCCTTTTCCCTAAATGTCTCTTCTTCGTCTTGATTTTTACCTTAAATGTAAAAAAAAAAACAAGAGTTAACTAGAGAGAAACTACAACAACAATAAAATTGAATTAGGGTAATGAGCCAAAATTCTGTTTGAATTTTAGAAATTTTCCTAACTAGGAGCTCTGGGCTACTTGGGGTTGTACTATTAACTTTTTACTTCATGGAAATACCATGAAACAGCCAAGGAGGGAGCCATATGGAACTGGGGGAAGTATTTCACATGATTAAGCATTTGGGGGTAGTCTGTTTTCCTTGCATGGTAAAAACTGAACTGATTTTTGAACTAATAAATATCCAGAAAAAAGGAATAGGGGAGGGTAGTGACCAGAGAAAAGAGCCTATCCTAAATCACCCTGTCAAACAACAATGCAAAAAGCAACTGGCATCAGCCAGCCAGATGTATCCAACATAGACACTCATTGGTAGCACCTCCTGTTTTACCACTGAACTGTAAGCCCTCAAACAACCACTTCCTCTTGGGCCTCTGAGGAAGAAGGGCCTCACTGACAGAAGAATCATTGCTCTCTTTGGTAAGAATCACAGGTTCTTCCAATGCTCAAGGACATATTTCTTGTATTTGCATTCTTCTGGAAACTTTCTCTGAGTCATTCCCAGGTGAGTAAATAACCAAATCATTGCCTCTTAGCATTTCCAAATATCCAGGTCTCAGAAACACATACCAGATGCAGTTTCTCATTATTTAGAAACCTGACCTTAGGTCCACTTCTCTATTCTTTCCTATGCCTCTGGATAATATTCATTCAGCCTTCAACTTATAAGGTTCTTACAGAATCAGAGAATTTGAGATACAGAAGTGGAAAAAACATTAGAAGCCATCAAGTCCAATCCCCTTATTTTAGAAATGAACAAACTGACACCTGGAGAAGTAAAGGGAGGATGCCAGAGGATGCATTTTAAAGACAATTCCAAAGTCAGCACACTAAGTTGAACATTTTTTCCATTATCAGACCCTGCATCTAGTGATAACATACAAATAGAGGAAAAAACAATGTCCTTGGAAAAGTCCAAAATACAGGATATTTCACAAGTCTTAGTGAAGTTTTAAGCTCCTTCTTAAGCTTTGATTTTAGACAATCAAGCTTCAATAACTTAAAATTACATTAAGAAGTTTATGGAAACTTCAGGGGCATCTAGGTGGTGTAGTGGATAGAGCACCCACCCTGGAGTCAGGAGTACCTGGGTTCAAATCCAGTCTCAGACACTTAATAATTGCCTAGCTGTGTGGTCTTGGGCAAGCCACTTAACCCCATTGCCTTGCAAAAAAAAAAATAAAAAAAAAAAGAAGTTATGGAAACTCTGTACAAATATGGAGTGACTAGGAGTAAATACACCTGAAGTCAACAACAATGACTAATTTGAATACCAACATTATTATTACTGTTATTGCTGTTGATGGTGATGATGGTGGTGGTCCAGGACCAGTGACAACACAGACTGATGTCTTGACTTGCACATGAATTGAATTGAAGTGGAGTTACCAGAGCTATCAGCCTCAATCTCTCCTCTAAAGTCATCCAATGACAGGACAAAAATCAATATGATTGTTTTTTGTTGTTATTTTTTAAGCTCTTACTCTTTTCTCTATTTTTTTTAATTTTTAAATTTATTTATTTATTTTGAATTTTACATTTTTCTTCCTAATCTCATTTTCCTCCCCCCACTCCCAACAGGAGGCAGTCTTTAGTCTTTACATTATTTCCATGGTATACATTGATCTAAGTTGAATGTAATGAGAGAGATATCAATATGATTGGTTTGACCCCGGTGTAATGAATGATCTTGGCATTTTCAATGTCTGACCAAGCTCTAAATGCTCCAGAGCTCCTGCTTCAGCTGTCTTCATGTGTCAGTAGTAAAAACTGTCCTCATCCTTCCATTCTGCTAGGAAACTCTTCACTTGCTTGGGTACATATTTCTCTAACTCCCTGATAGGTTGGAAGCCTGTCAGTTATCCTCAATCAGTGTCAAAGGGGCATGAAATAAGGAAATTCTCAAATTCTGACAGATTAGCCATGATCTATAATGTAGAGGCACTGTGGGAAGGGTACAAGACCTGGAATGAGGTTGATATTTATAAGTATCATCATCACAATTTTTCAGATAAGGACATAGTGTCTAAGAATACTTCACTGATTTTGTCCATGATCACACAGCTAATAATGATCAGAGATGGGATTTTAACCCATTTGTCTGACGGGTCATTCTGCAGTCTGTCCACTGTAACCCCCAAATGTGTTGGAGAGTTAGGAGACACCCGAATTTTTTATCCTACCTCTTGTCCTGCTCAGCTATGTATAGCTGTGTGCTAAAACTCTAAGGAGCTCATCCATAAAATGAGAGTCCTCATGACACCTATCTCACAGGGTTATTTTAAGGATTAAATGAGATAATGTACACCAAGTACTTGACAAACCCTAAAAACTCTGTTTAAACATCAATTTTATAGACATTTAACATGATTTTTAAAGAGTTCCTGTCTTGAAGTTAGAGGTTTCAAATTCCACCCTTGATACTTAGCTAGTTATATGACCAGATGCAAACCATCCAGAAACATGTTTATTCTAGGCATCTCCTTAAGACTTATTTAATAAATCATAATTCTGAATTTGAAGAGGGAGCTTGTATCCTAGAACCTCCATATATTTATGAATATAAATGAAACATTTCTTAGAGAAGGATGTTTCAATACAGGTGTTTGTGTTAGCAATATTAAATTACCCTAGACTTTTCTTTGAAAAAATTAACATAGAGTGATGGGGAGAGGGGCCAGAGAGGAAGGGAAGAAGGGAACTATCCTTTCTCCTTTTAACAATCAAATAGTAAGAGAATCTACTTTCTTCTTTTTTTTTCTTTAGGTTTTTTTTGCAAGGCAAATGGGGTTAAGTGGCTTGGCCAAAGCCACACAGCTAAGGTAATTATTAAGTGTCTGAGACCGGATTTGAACTCAGGTACTCCTGACTCCAAGGCCAGTGCTTTATTTACTACGCCACCTAGCCACCCCTATAACTTTCTTACAGATCATAGAGATCATAGAGATTTTTAAACTGGTAATTGGAGAGAGAAGAAGAAAGAATATCTCCCAGAAATCTACATAGTGGAATAGGACTAAAAGGTAAGCGAAAAGGACCCTAATCTTAACTCTCTCCCTATCCAGGGATTTCTTCCTGGATTTCTAGGACTGAGCTAATGGATTGTTGATGGGGACCTTGGAGAGTGGAGATAATAGAGATGACATTAGAGATAAATAGGAGTATGCTGGTGAGATTCGAACTGTCAGAAGTTTCTTTCCTCTACTCATTAAGGGAATAACTCAAAACCTATAATTGCCAAGTGAATCAATATAGAAAGGGAGAGAGAATGAGAGAGGAATGTACAACCTCATTCTCCTGGACTGCCAACTCCAAAGTAAAGGATGCTCATATTTTTGCTATGTCTATGTGACTTTAAATTCTGATGATTTTCCAAAAGCTTGATATATATACTAGGGGGAAAAAAAGGAAGAAAGAAAAGTTAGTAGCTACTTGATATGAGTAGTATCATACATGATAGCAGTAGGGAGAACTAGCGAGAGGGAGAGATATTTTTTCCCCTCAAGAGGATGGAGACCTTTTACTAACCTTAGTAAATGCTAAAGTAGAAGAAAAAGAATAAAAGTTTTGGTTAAAGAAATATGATGCATTAATTTTTCTTCCTTTGTTTAAAGAGGTAGCATGAACTATTCCTTAGCAGCATTTACTCAGATGAGGCAAGAAAATAGTGTATAGCTAAAAAGCCATGTCTGAGACCAGCATTATTATAAATGAGCTCAGTCATGAGTGGGAAGCTCCTATCTTTTTTACAGACTTTACAGGAGAGTAATGTACAGTTACCCTGAAAAGGGAGAACAGGTTTTGAATCTTAGAGAAAGGGGGTTTGCTAGAACTACTTGAACAGGGAGGCGAAATGGTCAGATTTGTGTTTTAGGAGTATCAATTTCAGAAAGCTTGTTTAAATCTGTGGCTTCTAGTACTTCCTGATTCTATGTTAAAAAGAAGTATTCAACTTAAATTTAATTATTTTTTCATAAGTGATCACTTAAATTGCTGAGTTTTTAATAAATTTTATTTATGGCAATGGGGTTAAGTGACTTGCCCAAGGTCATACAGTTAGACAATTATTAGGTGTCTAAGGTCAAATTTGAACTCAAGTCCTCCTGACTCTAGGGCTGGTGCTCTATTCACTGTGCCACCTAGCTGTGCCTTGATGAGTTATTTTAAAGTGACTTGGTAGAGGGGTGTCTAGATGGCACAGTGGATAGAGCACCAGCCCTGGAGTCAGGAGGATCTGAGTTCAAATCCTGCCTCAGACACTTAATAATTACCTAGCTGTGTGGCCTTGGACAAACCACTTAAACCCATTTGCCTTTCAAAAAACCTAATAAATAAATAAATAAATAAATGAAGTGACCTGGTAAGGTGGCTGTTTTGGGCAGTGAGGTGGTTCAATGGCTAGAACAATGTGCCAGAAGTCAGACACATCTTCCTAAGTTTAAATGATTCTGGGAAAGTCACTTAACACTGTTTGCCTCAGTTCTTCTTCCTTAAAATGAAGAAGAGAAGGAAATGGTAAGCCACTTCACTATCTTTGCCAAGAAAACCCCCAATGAGACTATAAGGAGATTGCAGTTCAGCAGGGACTTAGCAAAGATACTGAAGTGATTTGCCATCTCTTTCTCCAGTGGAACCCCATTTTACAAATGAGGTACTGAGGCAAATAAGGATTAAATGACTTAATCAGGGTCATCCTGCTAGTAATTGTCTAAGACCAGATTTGAACTCAAGAAGATGAGTCTTTCTGATACCAAGCTCACTGCACCACCTACATATTGTAGGTGCTGTCTCCATACATATTGTATTACAAACAGTATGGTCTGTAATACACTTTTTATAATTTGATATGCAATATGATATACACCTATCGGTTTATGGGTACGGTGGCAGCACTATGAGGGCCAGTACAAATATTCTATACATGAGGAAACTGAGACTTGTGACTATAAGGGGAAAATAGCATGGTTAAATGCATTAAAGCTATATCTGTGTCTATACAATTCTAAAAGAACCAATTGATTGGACCACTTTAAAGCAGCCCATCAATTTAAAAATGGAAAAAATATTAAATACACATATGCATATATGTATATACATGCAAATTGCTGTTACACAGGGACCAGGAAGAGTGACCAATTTTGCGTAATTTTCTCCTTGCTATGCCAAGGACAGATTGTACCTAGATTGTACAATAAAAATTTGTGAGTGGGTAGGTAGATAAATAAACAAATATAAAATATAACCTAGATTCAGATTATAGCATATTAGCACTATAGGAGAATTTAGAATTGCATAACCCAATCATTCTGTTACCTGAGGTCACCAGTTCACAAAAGGCAGTGTTTAGGCTTGTAGTCAGATTTTCTAACTCCAATCATCTTTAAACTAATACACCTGCCCATATGCTGGGACAGAAACTTTAAACTTCTAATGACCTCCCACACCATCTGTCATTATGGACTCATCTAGTTATGATGTAATCCCACCTGCTTCTTTTGTTCTGTTTCCTTCTTCCTATTTTCCAGGGACTTTTGACAATAATAAAAATCATGAAAAGATTATTAAGGGTTATACCTGTGCCAAAAATTCACCCACTACTAAGAATTCCCGAAAATTGGATTTTGTCTTTGCAGGAACACCCTCGTCAGTAGCGGATTTTGAGAGTCTACTGTTCTTTACTTCAGATTATGGTCAAAAGGTTCCTCTGAGTCTAAATTTAAGCAACCACTTATTAATGCATCAAGTCCTAGAGTCTATAGTTTCTCTATGGGATGAGGCCAGGAATCAAAGTCTAAGAGATCTAATGGTTTTAAGTGACCTAGTTCAACACATACTATCCCACAGTCTTAAAAAGATAGAAGTTGCCTCCTATTATTTAAAACAAACCCTTTTATCTGTTACCTAGTTCCTATACTTATACCTTTCTCTTTCTCTGAAACAACATTAAATCCTTTCTCCTCATAATGCTTCCCCTCTTCCTTAAAGAAGACATAGGCATTACTCTGTTGAAAACAACTTTGCAAAAAAATAACAATGAATAAAAATAAATAAAAATAAATAAATAAATAAAAGAAAACAACTTTGCATGTCCTTTATGAATATTATTGTTAATGTCCCAGACATTTTGAATGAATGATTTACTTATTCTCCTTATAGTCCTAATATTTTCCCATAGATCTTATCAAAATGCTAAATGGATAAGCAACATAGTGCAGTAGAGTGCTAACCCAAAGTTTGGAATGATACATATATACATATATATATATGTATATATTAGCTATGGAACCTTCATAAATCCACTTAACTGATCTCTTTTGGTTTCAGTTTCCTTTTTGTAGAATGTGAAGGTTGAATTCAATGACCCCCTTGTTCCTTGAAGATCTAAATCTATGCTCCTCTGAATCATACAATCAAGTTGAGGAAGAGGGCCCTAATGCGCCTACTTAGCATGAAGTCGACAATAAATGCCTGTTGATTGATTAATTAGTTGAAACAGCAAAAAAATATTGAGAAGGTTTAGTTGGGTAGGAAAAATCAAAGGATAAAAGATTTAGAGTGGGAAAGAATGGGAAAACTGATTGGAATTTTAAGTCATTTATTAGATTAGCTGAACTTCTACTTATTTAACATTCTATTATTCTTTTTTTGACTCAAAAATACTTTTGTACTAAAACAATTTATACTTCACTGTGTTTGTCCCTGTCTTTTATAAAATCATTCTTTTTTGATTCAAGCCAATATAATACTTGTTCTTAACCTGGGCTCTGTGAATTTGTTTATTAAAAGAAAAAAGAATTTTGCTAACTCTATTCCAATATAATTGGTTTCCTTTGTAATCAGGTAATTTATTTTATGTATTTAAAAACATTTTTCTGAGAAAAGATCAATAGACTTCATTAGAGTACCAAAGACAATCCATGATGCCAAAAAAAAAAATGAAGACTGAGAACCCTGGAAGAGGGAGTTTCCTTACCTGGGAATTCTCTCCATTAATAAATCAATCAATCACTAACTTTATCCCTAGCTTCATCCTAGATGCAAGAGATATAGAATTAAAAATGACAAAAAGTTGCTACCTTTAAGTAGCATACACTCTACTAAGGGATCCAGCATGAATAAATACAAAATAATTTGAGGAGGAAAAAAACACTAACAAATAAGTTAATCAGAAAGGTTTCTTGCAGGAACTGGCACACATTCTTACCCTTGAAAGAACCTATCCCACTCCTGCATTCAAGGGAAGTCATCTTACTTGTTTGCATGATCCCTCCTCCACTTATGCAAACTCCTTAAGGCTGGAGCTGTGTTTTTGTTTTCTTTACAATCTTAGTACTTAGTACAATTCCTACTTATGGTATGTATTTAACAAAGGATTCTTCATGATTGAAGCCAAATCAAACATGGTACCATTCTCTGCATCTTCTTGGCATTTTCCTCTAACCTTTGTTCATACCATCTCATTACACCCCCCCCAAATGTTCTTCCCTCAGATCTCATTGCGAGATAATGAGTACAAATCTTGAAACAATTTCAAAGAGCATCTAACTCAACCCTTTCATTTTACAGGTGAGAAAAACTGAGGCATATATCGAGGGACTGCATCATCACTAGATTTGGAATCAAAAACCTTGGTTCAATTCTATTATTTTACCACTTTTAGTCTGACCTTGTGGAGAAGGATTGTACTTGAAGTCCTGTAACCACTGTGGGGATCTCAATAAAATGAGAGGTTGGATCAGATTATTCCTAATTCCCACATAGCAGCAAATCCTATTCCCCACTACATTTATACCATCTCTTTCATGAAAACTTCCCTAGACTCCTTGAAGCAATGTTGTTCTTCATTCCTTTGACTACTTAGAATATTTTATCCTCAATTTGTAGCATTTTATCACTCCAGAAGAAACTTTAACAAATATGTAACACATCAACTTGTTATCCCAATCATAAGTCTTGTCTTATTTTTAAAATGTTTGTTGTGTTTATTTTATCCATATCATCAAAGACTTAATAAGAACTTGTTAAATCCAAGGGATTCTGCTTAGAGCTAGAGATACAGTAACAAGGAAGATATCTTCTCGACCTTCAGGGGCTCCTCGAAGGCAGCAACTTTCTACTACTCCTCCTTCTGTTGCCAGCATGAACTAAGAGGTCTAATAATGAAAGGATTTTGTTCAGCTCCTTCCCTTCCCTTGCATGGGAAGGGTGAGGGGAAGGAGAATAGCCTTTATAAAGCACTACTAATGTGCTGAGCACATTGCTAAGTACTTTACAATATTACCTCATTTGATCTTCACATTAGCCCTAGGAAGTGGGTCCTATTATGGCCCTCTATTTTTCAGTTGAGAGAACTGAAGGAGAGAGCAGCATAAGGGTTGGGGGGGTGGAGATAGAAGAACACCACGGGTTCATCAGCAATAGAAAGAATATTATGACAATTCTTGGCTGGAGTGGTCATGAGGAACATGGAGCCAAATGGGTTGACTACTGGGAAAAAAGCTGAGAGAAGTTCCAGCAACAAACTGGAAGGTTCTTGAGCTCATATCTAATCTAAATTGGACAGAAGTCAAAAATCATTCTGAGATATAGAAAGAACAGGTGCTGAAGCAAGGAATTGAGGAGACTACAAAGAGAAATGGGCAAATGGCAAAATATCAGTGCTATCCATTCACTGGATCTCAATTCTTCTCATTAAGTATTAGACCATGGATTTTGCAACAACTGAGATAGGAAAAAGAGGAGGGAAACAATGAATCGGGAGACCACACATATTAACAAGTTAAGTCAAAAAGCATTTATTAAGCTTCTATTGTGTACCAGATAGTGGACTAAATTCTAATGTGACAGAGAAAGATAAAAATACCCTCTACCAGGAAGGAACTTACATTCTAATTGGGGAGACGACATATAAATAACTATATACAAGCAAGATGTAGATAGATGAATAGCTAAATAGATGATAGACAAATATACATATATGAGAAGAATTGGAAGTAATCTTAGAGGGAAGGAATTAGAAGGAATTAGTATTAGGGAAGATAGACAAAGGCTTCTTGCTGAAATTTGATGATAGATATACATGTGTATGTATATATATACAAATATATATATATATATATATATATATATATACTCATATACATATTTGGAATAAATTGGGAGTAATCTCAGAGGGAAGGAACCAGTATTAGGGGAGACAGACAAAGACCATGCTGAAGATGGTGATAGATATATATTTATGCATACATACAAATATTGCATAAATGTATATACATAGATGGGATAAATTGAAAGCAATCTCAGAGAGAAAGGACTAGTATTAGGGGGAGATAGGGAAAGGCTTGCTGAAAGTGGGATTTTAGCTAAGATTAGAAGGAAGTCAGGGAAACCAGGAGGTAGAGATGAGGAGAGAGAGCCCACTATTGTTTTACTGGAGGCAATCAGATATGATTCCCTCCTTCATTTTTTGCTACCTTTAATAAACTTGTCCTATGTTTAATGTCTTTGTATCAATGCCTTAAATGGATTGGAGGCCCTTAAGAGATGAGACCAAATGTTATTGTTCCCAGATGATACTTCTAGATAGAAGCCTGGTCTACACATATTATTGAGAAAGACCTAGATTGAATCTTGGTCCTCTGTGCTTGAGGTCTAAGGTCTGACAAAGGTATTATATCTGTATCCCACAGTCTTTGCACATTTATCAGTGTATTCTATTTTGGGTTATTGAATTTAAATAACTCCTTTATCCCTATGCCTTTGACTAGCAAGATATCTAAGCAGGTGGGAAATTCTTAGCTGAATATTATAAAAGAGCTATTTCCATAACCTTCAAGGAAGAAAAAAATCCTGAATAAGGGGATCATGACTCTGATTGGATGCAAATCTCCAAAGGGTCACCTGATATTATTATATTCAGAACTAAAGCATCCATAACAACTTTTAACAGATGAACAAATGTTATTTCTTCAGTTGCAGCTCCTAATAAGACAAGAATATACAGCCAAATCTTGCTCAAAGAAATGAAGGGAGAGGAGTATAGGGAATGCCCTTGAAATAAAAACTGTAAGATCTGAGGTACCCAGGATAGATTAGTAGTAGGAAGAAAGTGAGAGCATAGACTGATGATTCAGTCAGAACTGGGACCAAAATATACCTAAGACTAGAATCTAAACCGGCTTTATTTATTTCCAGTATTCTAATATATTTTGTTTCTGTTGTGTGATTTTTCAAAAAGATAAGCAAAATATCTGAACAGTTTTGGGCATTTTATTTTAAAAGGTATATACTAGACTTTGCCACAACCTTGTGAGAAAGGTATCACAAATATTAGCAATCCCATTTTGGAGATGGAGAAACTGAAATTCAGAATGGTTATATAACTTGCCCAGAGTCATTTGACTGTAATTATGTAACCAAATTTGATTGTTCCCACACAGAGGAAGCTGAATAACACTATGGATACAATCCTGGACTTGGAGACAAGAAGAGAGGAGTTCAAATCTGACCTCAGACACTTACTAGTTGTTTGATTCTGGACAAGTTCTTAACCTCCGTTCCCTCAACTATAAAACCCTGCAAGGATCAAATGAGATGTTTGTAAACCACTTAGCCCAGTCCTTGACCATTGTTCACTTGTTTCAGTCATGTCCTCTGATTCATGATTCCATTTGAAGTTTTCTTGGCAAAATTACTACAGTGGTTTGCCATTTTATTTCTCCAGCTCAGTTAATAGATGAGGAAACTGAGTCAAACAAGGTTAAATGACTTGCCCAGGGCTCTCAACTAGTAAGTGTCTGAGGTTAGATTTGAACTCAGGTCTTCCTGACTCTAGAACCTCTATCTATTGTACTACCTAGCTGCTCATGCCTGACTTAGAGCAAGCACATGATAAATGTCTGTTTTCTCCCTTCCCTAAGAGATGCCCTGTTAATGAGTAAATGTGTCTCATATTTGTTCTCAGAAAGTATAATTAGATGCAGTGAGTGGAAGGCGTATTTCTGCTCAATATAACGAAAAATTTCACATCAATTTAAGCCATCTGAAAGTTGAATGGGATGGTACAAGAGATAGTGGGTTCCCTATTACTGAAAGTCTTCAAGCTAAGCTCAATTGTTCAAGACATCATATGGAAGATTTCTGTTCATATATGGCTTGTAAATGCCCTACTAACTATGAGAATATATGAAGCACAAATCTAAAATAGTCTACTTAGCTTTATTGTTATGAGGTATAGCAATGAAGTTGAAATTATAGTCTGGGGGGAGGGTGTTGTTGTTGCTACTTCTATTTGTCCTTTGTTCTTGAAGAAGACTATAACATCAGGAAGAAGACACCATGATTTGTAAATAAATTGGATTTGAATGGGAAGAACTGTGTAAAATCACCAACCTTACTCTTTCCTCCAGAGTCATCTGGGTCGTGTCAAGATATAGATCTGAACGACTATACATCAACCCAGATAGTGGGAAGTCGTAGCCTATTTCATTATCTGGAAAAAAATACGATGTAAAAAACTATCTCAGACTTAGGAATAACATTTTTATAAATGTATCCATATGAAATACTTGTACTCTCCAAGCTATAAAGAAAAGCTCTCAAAACATAGAGATCTAACAAAAGAGAGCAACAGTACGTAGGACAGAATGAGATCATATCCCCATTGTCCTTTGTCCCAAAGGCAACAAGAGGTTTTTAGTGAACTTACAGATGGACTTACATTTCAGTGTTTTTATTCCATTACAAAAGTTTTTGAAAATGATGAAAGAAATAATCACAATAATGATTGATATTTGCATAGTGCTTTAAGGTTTTAAATAGGTTATCTTATTGGTATTCATAGTTACTGCAGTTATGTTTATTCTCATTTTTACAGATGAAATGCATATATATTTAAGTTTGAAGGAATGAGGGGTGTTTGACACAGAGAAGTGAAGATCACTTCAAGACTGGTATGATAGATGTCTTCAAATACAAGGAATTACAAAAGTCTTAATATAGTTTTAAATTTTAATAACTTTTTTAAAAAATAAAATTTTGAAAACAAAATAATTAAGACTTTTAGAATATTTTGCATTTGAAAGAGTGTGATGGAAAGAAGAATTAGGCTTGTACTGATGGCCCCAGAGTACACAACTGGGAGCAAAGTGTGGAAGATAAAAAGAGGCAAACTTTGTCTTGATATCTGCATCCCCCCAAAAAACTCTTCCTGAGAGCTGTCTCAAAGAGGAATGGATCACCACAAGAAGGGAAAGATTTCCTCTTGAAGCAGAAGTTGCATAACCACTTATTGGATAAGGGGGAAATTTTTTAAAAATATGGATTGAACTAAATGACTGCTGACATCCCCTTCAAACCTCAAATTCAGTACTTCTGTGATTAAGTCCCATGTCCATTTCAATCAGAATTTTCTTACTTCCTAATAAATATATTGGGGTGTCAGTACTCCAGTCTTTGACAGCCCTTTGCTCTTCATGACTTTCAGGAATACCTAATGTCCCCCTATTGAATTAAAAAAAAACCTTCCATCTAATCACAGACACCAGGTAATCAAAAGAGAAAATGTCATCAATAAAATTAAGTTATAAACCATAATTGCAAGGTTTACAAAATAAAAGAATTTGTTAGGAACAATCAACACCCCCCACACACACACACACATCTTTATATCTTTATTCTCTCTCTGAATTCTTTTATCAACTTTCCCAGTCCCCAGAGGAAGGAGGGAATGAAAACCCAGACCAGTCATATGTTTATCCTACTGTCTGTGGGACAATAAGCAGTTTGGATATTCTTGAGTCAGTCAGGAAAGAACATTCTTTTATCTTTCTAAGGAGATACACATATACATGCATTCATACACACAAACATACATATCCTTTATAGACATATACATCTATATGTGTGTGTACTTATGTATGTATGCTGTATGTAAACATGGTTTAGCAGATATCCAAGAACTTTGAGATGGGAGTCAGGAAGAAGAAAAGCACATCAGGAAAATGGGCATTTCTTATTCTTCCATTCTAGTGTTATCAAGTTGAACTGAGGTCTCACTTGGAAGGTATAAAAGAAGGAAGGAAGGGAGGGAAGGAGGGAGGGAGGGAGGAAGGGAGGGAGGCAGAGGAGGGGAAGGAGGGGATGGAAGAAGGGGGGGGTACAGTGGTACAGTGGTTGGAAATACACTCCCCACAGCATTCTGGGGGAACATTCACTAAGGTACACTGCTTAATGATGCTGATAGCAAATAGAAACTAACAGAAATTGTTTACTGAGAGACCCAGAATTTCATCTAATTATCTTTTTGCAACCTTCACAAAGAATTATAGAATCCTATACTTGGAAAGAACTTTAGAAGCCACCTAGGCCAACACTGCCACTTAAGTGAAGAATCACCTCTCCCCACTCCAAGACATCTGACAAGTAGTTTTCCATTAAAAATACAGTCTTCCACATTAACATCTTTGTACATTAGGTCTTCCAAGAATGACTACATACCTCCCTTGGATGCTATTTCTAACTCTTTCTCAGAAGGTTGACAAACCAGCACACCCAGTTACTAGTGCTTTCTCCCTCCTGTTTGCTGCCAACCTCCACATTGCCCCCTTTCCCTCCAGAATACTTTCTAATCTATGGTACATCCATATCAATGTTAGTTATTAAATGGAAAATCTCAACCCATTCCCCCTTGAAATGATTTTCACAATAACATTTTCCAAGCAAGATCAGGACATTTTTTAAACTAACAGTAAGGACTTTTAATGAAGTACTAAATAAGTCCAGGGCTAAAATAGAGGCAAGAGTCACCAAATCAGAGACAGTTGTCTGGAGATGGGATTTATATAAAGGAAGGATACTGTAAGAGGGTGAGTAAGTTTCCTGTTCTCGAATTTCCTTGCCCTTGGAGAGATGACTGACTGGTGTTCCCTTTGGGTCTGGAACAGGCAGGGAGTGCTGAGTAGACATTCCAGTTCTTTAAATCTCATTATTCTTATTCCTCTAGTCTCATGATGCACTGCCCTCCTCCATCTGCTGTATTTCATAAGTCATAGTGATGACAAGTAAGACTCACACTAATCTACCTGAAAGCAATGCAAACAAAGCTGTTTTGCAAATGAATGGTTAATGAATATGGGATTTAACACAACTAACGATTTTTAAAGGGATGTATTATATACAGATAGGTAATTAAAGAGCATGTAATAGCTTTAGAGATCTTAAATGTCTCTTAGCATTCTTTGGTCAACTCAGACAAGGCATCTTGCCTCACTAAGACCAATGTCTCTTTCTTTATCTGGTGGGCCTCCTCTTCTCTACCCTGGATGCCTCAGAAGCTGTGACACTCCCAGACCTTAGTATCTACTAAATTAATACTTCTTAAAAAAAAAAAACTTACCTCCTTCCCAAGTGTCAGATATCTATCTCTCTTTCTTTCTGACTATTTGTCTGCCTGTTTGTCTATCATATCAATTAGAGACCATTTAGTTGAGTATGTAAATATGTAGGTATGTAAATATAACTATAGTATGTAGTATGTGGTATGCTTCCAACCCTAGCTAGTCTGACTGGCAAAATCATCCTTGAGTTGCAAAGCTGCTCCAACAGTGTGTATGTGTGTGTGTGTGTGTGTGTGTGTGATTATATCTATATTTACACATAATAATCATATTTATTATATACATTTGCCTAAAATAAAATAACATTATATACATATATGTATGTTTTGTGATACATATGTAATACAAGACAAATAATACAATGTTTGTATATGTGTAAGTATGTGTATATGTAATATTTGAATCTGTGTTAGGCAGTTAGTTGTGCAATGGATAAAGAACTGGCTTTGGAGTCAGGAAAATGGAAGTTCAAATCCAGCCACTTACTATCTGTATGACCTTGAGCAATTCACTTAACCCTAATTATCCTACATCCAGGGCCATCACCAATTGTCCTGATTCATATCTGGCCACAAGACTCAATGGCTCTGGAGGGGAAATGAGACTGGTGACTTAGCACAGTACCCCTTCACTCAAATTCAGTTCATGTGTTTGTCATGGTATCACCTCCCTGATGTTATGGTCTTCTTCAAGAATGAAGGACAGACATCATCAGATCTATAAAAATCTTAGACACACAAATCTATGTGCAAATATACACCACACAATTTGGTTCCAAGGTATTTACCACATCACACAGTATGGTAAATGTTCTTTTCTCCCACCAGCACCTAGTAATATACATGGAAAGAATACAGGATAATATTTCCTTTCAACCCTTTTCATCTTAGTTGTGGCTCTAAAAGCTAAGATGATTTGAAAAAATACTGTTGAAGCTAGCAATAACAACTATGTGAAAAATATTGAAGCAAGTTCTCTGATGGACTTATGATAAAGAACATGATCCATCCCAGAGACAGAGCTAATAGCATCTGAACACACACTGATGTACAGTTTTTTCTCTCTCACTTTATTTTTCTTGAGGTTTCTCTCTCTTTGTGGGGGGGGTGTTTTATGTTTACTTCAACAACAAGATTATTTTAGTAATGTGAAATCAATCAATAAATAAAAATATGAAAAGAAGAAAAAATACTGTTGTGTTTCCTCAGTAAAATTCTTTGGAATGCTGGAGAAATAGTTAAGAAATTAATTTATTAACTCTTAAACATGGGTGGGGATATTCCCTTGGGAAGAGAGCATGCCTATAATTATCATATCTGAACCTGGCATAGGTTTGTACACTGAGGTCCTTGAGAGCTGGAACTGTTTATTGTCTTTCTTTGCATCCAAAGATGCATGGTGGGGGAGGGACTAGCATGGTGGAAAAAAATCTCCCTTCCTCTATTTCACTCTCTTCTCTCCCTCCACCTCTCAGTTCCACATGAATCATTTGCAACAGAATTTGTCTGCTTACACCTACCTCTTCCTTGGCCTCCCCTGTGGAGGAAGCTTCCATGCTAATAACTTCTATATCTTTTTGCATTTAGTACAAAGAAGCTTGCCTGGACGATCAGATATAAGAAACCAAGCAGAGGTGCCTTAGTGAGACCCTGCCTCCTCAATAAAATCCCTAGTTCTCATCTGCTTCAGCCTTGCTTCAGTGCATGGGTTACCCTAGTATGTGGGACTGCCAACATGATGTAGGCTTATTTATTACTCTAATCAGTAGCTCACTACACCAATATGGTAAACTACGAATTCTCCTGATATGAGATATATGGAAACTCCAACTATCTCTTATGCCATTTGGGAGGAGCAGCCAGAAAACAGATGAAGTTGGGTGTATCAAGGTCAATAAGCCACCTTTTCACAGGAAAGTTTACAATCAGAGAATTCCTTTCTTCCTCCTAATAAAACCCAAAGATGAATGTAACTGTAGTCCAACATATCTGGACTACATTGTCGTTCTTCCCCCTCTTTATTTCCACTCTCAGATGTTATCTTCAAGTTTTAAGGCTTCCCTTAGGAGAATTAAAATACATCCACAATAAAGGTCTATTACTTTAACAACCCCTAGTCAGTCTGCAAAATCATCCATAAATCCCAACAGTCTGACACATGGGAAGCCAGAGTTTTTCCTGGAGATAACAATGTTCCCACTTACTGGGCAAATATTTACTATTTTAGGAGAAGTGGTAACACAGTGAAGTAACTTGACTGAAATAGAGTCCCTAGTCTGGCTCTGCTTTACTACAGCTTTGAAGAATATGGAGATATGTCTCTTGACAGATAGGGGAGCTCTGGATCACTACCCATCTTTAAGAGATGGCGAGTCTCTCAAATGCAGAAAGAAATTTTTGCTGGCAAATCTAGAAAATCTATACCTCAAATATAATTGATACTACTTATTGCTGTCTTCAGAATGCAGAACTACAAGGAATACCACAAATAGGGAATACTGGAAACTATACAGAACATCAAGAGGCTCCATGGCAGGAAGAAATACGTGAAACTCCTAAAGTCTCTGATGAACGAGAGGAGGCTATGCATATATAAAGCCTTCTTCACCATTACCATTAGAGAATGAGGCACTATATAAAACTTTGGGAGATGCCAATTCATTTTGGACAGTATTCTTTTTTAAGAGTTTAGTTTGAATTCTAAAAATTTTCTTCAATTTTTTTAAAAGAACATTCCTTGTTAGATTTTTTAACAGTATAACTATGAGGAAAAAGGGGGAGGAGAAAGGAAGAATTGGTATCAGAATATTTTAGGAAGGATCTGATTATGATTTTTCAAGATTTCTTGGATGGAAGATATAAGGCAGGGGGGTGAAAACTTTCTCAAGGTGAATCCTATTACTTCCATTCTTTTAGATACTATATATACATATACATATTTCAGAATGTATAAGAATACTTGTGGATATAGATAGATGATAAAAAGATAGATTATAGATAGATAGATAGATAGATAGATAGATAGATAGATAGACAGACAGACAGACAGACAGACAGCAGATTGTTGTCCTTTGGGAGAAATCTAGAAAAGCCGTTTGTGAAGACAATGAGACAGACAAGATGAAAAGTTGACAGCCAGAGTTTCAATGGTATGACGTTCTCTGGTAGTTGACTGAAGCTTCTCTATCCCTGATGACCCACCTTCCCTTCCTGCACTTCACTTCCATTGCCCACTAAAACCAGAACCACCACAATCATCCCAAATCTTTTAAGAATATAAATGCATGGATTGTAGCATATTTTTTCTTTATTTATCTTTAGGGGTATTTTTTTTTTTGGTCAGTGCTTTCTTTCACAGCATAACTTAGATGGAAATGTGTTTTGCATGAATAACCTATGTCAAATTACTTGCCTTCTCAATGAGGAGGGCCAGGAAAGGAGTGAGGCAGAGAAAATTTAAAACTCAAAATTTGAAAAAAAAAAAGGAATGCTAAAATTATTTTTACATGTAATCGGAACCTTGTAAAGCATTGTGGAAGAGTTCACATTTCAAGGGAGGTTGATTTAACTAGTAATTCCCCTTTCCTTCCCACCCCCCTCAGTTGTATTTTCCTATAATAATGTTGAATGAATCATAGGAGGGAAGAACTGTGCAAGAAACACAGTACCCTATCAGGTGTATATGAAGACTGGCAACTCTATGTGTGGTGGTGCCCTCATCAATTCCAAGTGGGTACTTTCAGCTGCTCACTGCTACAACTCGTAAGTCATTCATAATCATTCCCTAAAGCAAATTAAGTAGCTAGAACTCCCCAGAGCTTACTCTGGACTGAGAACCAAGGAGTCCCTGGATGGGAGAGGGCAATAGAGTTCAGGTTACTTGTCTCTCAAAACTGCAATGTAGACACAGGCAAGGAAGGGATCTGAGATTATAGTAAACCTAGACAAGACAATGACTACCTGTAGTATTTAGAAACAAACTTTTATTAAGCATTTGTTACGAGCAAAGAACTAAGGGTTAATGATGTAATACATCCATAAAGACAATTCCCCCTCTAAAGGATTAAAGAGACTAATGGAAAAGACACCAAGGACAACACACAAAAGGGAGTTGAACAGCAGCATGCCCAGAAGGGTCATAGTTTTAAGGAACAAATGGAGTTGGGAACCTGGAGAGTAAGAGGCTTAGAACCACAGGATAGGGACTGGATCTATAATTTTTATTGGTTTAGGGAACTCACAGGTGAGGTAATTCCCTCTACTGAAATCAGCACCAATTTATAATCTTGGGAAATGGCCAAGAGTTTATAGAGGTTAGTGATTTGTCCAAAGTCACATAGAAAGCAGGTATCAAAAGGAGGACTTGAACCTGGATCTTCCTTGCCTCAAGACTAACCTGCTATCTACTATGTCATGTACCCTATGACAGAGATAGACTTAATTCCTTATTGAGAAGGGATTAACCAACTGTAACCCTTCATTCTTTAGCTCTTCCTTTATCTTCACTGGGCTTTCAAAATTTAATTGCCCACTCAAATTTTCAAAGTCTTGAGTAATTGTCCAGAGATTGCCTTTGAAACTTCCCAATAAAGGGGATGTGAAGTTCTGAAATGAACGTACTCCAGTATCCATATTTAAGTCAATCATGAAATTTAGGGATTACCCTGGCTCGAAAGATAAGTAGAATATTTTCTGGTGTGGGGGGGGTGAATTCCCATCTTCAGGACTCTCTGTGAGATCTCATAAAGGATTGAAGATATGCAATATCCTGGAGAAGGAATGGAAGAAACTGTAACCAGGTTTAGTGACAAGTCAAGTTGCTCTGTTAAGAGAGATAACTTTGCAAATAATATTATCAATTAACACTGAAGATAGGGGCAGGAGAGAGAACAGCTCCTTATAATTAAGGGAGCCCTTCGATATAAAATTTCCAAAGAAGCCCCTCAGTGTAAACTTTCCAGAGTGAAATTTCCAAGAATATAGGTAAACCTATTCTCCTGATGACAACACTTCAATTAAATTTTAAGCCTTCTCCAATTCCTCCTTCAGCTTTTGTACCCAAAATAAACCTAGCAATAGAGAAAATGGTTAAAAGATAAATGGATACCCTTGAATCTCTCTTCTTTTTCCACTAGGGCAAATTACCACCCTTATGCACTCTGATATGGCAGCTGTCTATAGAAGCAAATGTAATGTCAGAAAGGGGGTAATTTTTGTTTTACTATCTTTAATAAGATGATCTATAGAATTTATATTCCTGAGATTGAGGGTGTTGGAGGAATGAGTTACAATGCATAGTTGGTTCTCTGTTCAAAGAATTGGAGGAAGAAAGGAAGAATCATGTTGCCTAGGGATGTTCTTTATTTTTTTAACTTATTCAGCCAAATCCAGGTGGTCTTGGGTACCTACAACCTTAATGTCCTTGAGTGAACTAAGTAAATCATCAACTCTGCTAAGGTGATCTGCCATCCCAGCTACCATGACAATGATTTTAACCATGACATTATGCTGATTAAGCTGGACGAGTCTTCCACCCTCACTACCTATGTGTCTCCAGTCTCCCTGCCTACTTCCTGTGTGGCTGCTGGAACTGACTGTCTCATCTTTGGCTGGGGCAAGACTCAGATACAGTTTCTAGCTGAATTGAAACTACGGAAACTATGGTTCTCAAGAGTCAATTCTCCCAACATCCTTCAGTGCTTAAATGTTCCTGTGCTCCCTGACAATATCTGCCAAGTTGCCTACCCTGGTCAGATTACCAGAAATATGATCTGCCTGGGATTCATGGAAGGCAAAAAAGATGCCTGCAAGGTCAGTCCCCCCTTAACTAACTTAATCACATTTTTTTCTCTCTTCCCCATGTTTCTCCTCCTCTAAGTCAGCAAGAAATAATCTACCTGGGCTCTTCTGAAGATGGAATTAACTTGAGGGGATGGAAAGTTCTTCTGGAGATGGGGACAGAGATGAACTAAGAATGTTTCTTCTGAAATGGTTTTATGAAGGGAAACAGAAATACAGAAATGTATGTATATGTCTCTTCAGGGCACTGACCCTGGAGTCAGGAGGACCTGAGTTCAATCCAACTTTAGATACTTATTAGCTGTGTAACCCTGGGCAAGTCTCTCACCCCTGTTTGCTTCAGTATCTTCATCTATAATAGGAACTGAAGAAAGAAATGGAAAACCACTCCATTATTTTTGTCAAGAAAACTCCAAATGGGGTCACAGAGAGTCAGACATGACTGAAATGACTCAATAGCAAAAAGAATCTCTTCAACATAGTAATCTTAGAAAGAGATACAGAGTAGCCAATACCTTGAAAATAAAGAACTAGGACAGAAAGAATAACAGAAGAATCTACTTTCTCTCCTCCCTCTTATCTCTCTTCAACTCTATATGCTAGGGAGAGGAACCAGAAGGGAGTGATATAGTCCACTATGAGTTCTCAAGACTGTCCTCTCAAGACTGAAAGAAAGCACTGCACTAACCTTCTTTCCCATTGTTTTTCAGGGTGACTCAGGTGGTCCTGTGGTCTGTGAAGGTCAACTTCAAGGCATTGTGTCATGGGGCCACAACTGTGCCAAGAAAAGCAATCCAGGTGTCTATACCAAGGTCTGCACCTATATAGACTGGATTAAAAAGACCATTGCTGACAACTAAGATCCTTGCCCTGCTTTACTTCCTTGATTTCCTCCTTTTCCTAGTTCTAGAAAGGTGATTCAATAATTTCCTTTGCAACTCTAGGCCTTGAAAATGACTTTAATTTAAAAAGTTTTTTTCTTTAAATATCATACAATTTTTTATCTGAGTATCTTCAAATATCTTCAATTTCAAAATAAAAGTAATGATAATGATAATAATATTGGCTAGCATAAATATATATTATATATATCATTTTAAATGTTATAAAGTGCTTCACATAATGTTATAGGTAGCATTTATGTAAGACTTGCTATGTGTCAGACTCTATAATAAGCATTTTATAATTATTATCACATTTTATCCAACAGTAATAAGAGGTAGATGCTATTATTAACCCCACTTTAAAGATGAGAAACAGAGGTTAAGTGACTTGCCCAAGGACATACAATTAGTATCTGAGGCCAGTTTTGAACTTTGGTTTGTTTTTTTTTTTACTCCAGTCCTAGTGCTACATCTACTTTACAGCCAAAATCTTCACAATTCTGTGAGGTTACACATCCCCATTTTATAGATGGGAAAAAAAATGAAGCAAAGGAAGAATAAGTGACTTGCACTAGGTTTTATAGCTGGCAGATGTCTCAGGGAGATTCAGCATTGTACCTACTGTGTCACCTAATATTTTCATAAATCAAAGAATCAAAGAGTGTCACAAAGTTGTCATGGTGTCATCTTGTCCAACATCAGTGTAATGAAGAATCTTCTCTACAACATTGTTGACAAGCAGCCATTCAGTCTCTACCTGAAAACCTTCAATGAGGGAGAACCCACTTCTCCCTGAGAAAGACATTCTATTTTGGAGCAGTTCTAATTCTTAATAATTTTTTCCTTAAAATAAACATAAACATTTAGTGATTATTCCCTGCTCTCCTTTTCTTGAGTCAAGCCAAATATGCATAATCCTCTGTCCAATGTGAGAGTCTTTCAAGGTTTTAAAGATAGCTATCATAACTATCCATCTCTTTCTTCTTCAGGCTATTCATTCTCAGGTCTTTCAGATACTATCTATATATCATCAATTCCCTTATCATCCTAGGTAGTCTTCCTTTGATGCTATCTAACATCAGTGATCTCAGAACTGGCACTCAGAACTGAATATAATATTCTACATATGATCTAACAATAAAAGAGAATATTAAGGACATCACCATCATCATGTTGTTCAATATTTCTCTAAATGTAGTTTCTTATAGCAGTAGTCCTTTGCTGTTCTGATAGGGGGCAAAGGAAGGAGAGCTAGTATATCAGAATCCTGCCTTATTTTTGAGCATCAGTAATAAATATTCACATTTTTCACATACAGGCAAGTAATGGAGTTTCTATTTATTTCTATTAAGTTTTACCTCATTTCTCACCTAGCTGCATTTCTTGTGTGTTTGTGGTATTCTTCCATTGGATTGTAAGCTCTTCAAAGCAGAAGCTGTCTTCTTTTTTTCACATTTGTATCTCTAGCACTTCACATAGTGCCTAGAAAATAGTAGAAAATTAATACATATTTAATAACTGGATGACTTAACAGATTTAACCCCTTATTCTCATCCTTTGAGATTTTTTGGAATCCTGTAATTCAAATTGTGAGCTATCCTAGTCAGATTCTAATCCCTCTATCAAGTGTCAAAAATTACAGTGAAGAAACCTGAATCACATGGTTCTAAAATACAGGAATCAATTGCTTGCGTAACCCTTCTCAAGTTCAATTTTCCCTCAGAATGTAGCACATCATTCAAAAGGGCATATCCTTCTTTCCTTTAACCCCTAAAATGCCCATAAGCATAACTCATCCCTCATCTCTGACCCAAAGTCAATCAGTTCTGAATGTCTTGCCTATGTTTTTCTTTCAAACAATTCAGCAGCATTGACAAACATTAACATAATCCTGTGAGGGAAATAAGGAGATGGGAGCAGCAGATGATAGTGAGAACTGAGTAAACCATACTGACTCTATCTTATGATCCAATTCTGTAACTGAGCTCCTTTTCTATTAAATCACGGGTCTAGTTCAATTTGTGTCCTTTGGAAAAACTTTATTCAATTGTGAGAGGACTTTGTTGCATTGTTCAAACCTAGCTCTGCATGACTGGCAAGTTGCACCACCTCTCCCTGCTGCTTAGAGACCCTTAACTAAGATCATTTGCTGACCAGAAATCCAATAAAGTCTGAAGATTGATGCAAGAAGTTTTTTCACAATTATGTATCTCAAGTAACTCACATATCTTCTCTGAAAATGGTCCCATTCTGATAATCAGTTATTGCATCTATGTTCTTTTAATTGCATACAGACATTTAGGGAGAACAAGACCCCATTTTTTTCTGATTTTAGAGAATTGCACTTGTTCATGCTTCCCCTCTCAACTTGGACAGTCCTTAATCTTTCTTCCAATTAGAATTCAGATAGCCTAATGTTGTATCCTGGTTAATTGTTTTCTTTTAATTAATTGGCCTTATTTGATTCATTGCATTTAATGAATAAAAATGTCTCCCCACCCCACCCCCACTGCCCCCCATATTCAGGGTTTAGACCTAAACTGAGAAAGGAATCAGTTCCTAAACTATTAGGCAATTTGCATGTTTTGTTTAATAAATTAATATTCTCAGAAACTCCAACCTTTGTTTTCTTAGTAATTTTATCTCTCACCCTCCATAAAATACATGTCCATTCCAAGTTACAACATAGGGGGAAGGGGCTCCTCCATTGGCCTAGTAATGGTCCTGTTGCACTTGGTGTCAGATGTCTCAGTTAATCCTCTGTGTCTCTCCACCTTGTCCCTGTGGATTGAGCACTCCTGTTGATCCCCTGGGAACAATTCTTTCTCTTAGTGGTGCCTGGTGAGATATCTAGTAAATCCTACAGGGCTAAATCAAGGTCCCCTCTCTCAAGATGAACCCATTCCAAGGTGGTTCTTCCCTTTACAAAGAAAAGAGAACTGGGACTCCCATTGGCTTCTCCAGGATCAGTTGTGTTACCATAGTGGATGACTCATAGCACCTATCTCTGCCACAACCCAGTTCCCTTTCAATTGACTGATGGCAATGGAGGCCATTACCGAATGGCCCTCGCCTATCTCTCAGGATCAACTGACCATGTTCAACATTCCAGCCAAAGCTGGAATGATTCTAGTAAAGAAAAATGCTGGCACAGCATACCTCAATATAATTAACATAATTGTGAAACTTAGTTCTCTTTAATGCCAAAGAACTAGTAGTAGTAGTGGTAGTAGTAGTAGTAGTAGTAGTAGTAGTAGTAGTAGTAGTAGTAGTAGGTAGTAGTGGTGGTAGTACTAACTCTTTAGCTATTGTCTCTAGTTCTGTATTCATTGAGATTAATTGCTTCAGAAAAATAGCCATCCCAGTGACTCATATAACATTAATGTGAACCACATAAAAAAGCAGACATGCTCAGATTACAAAGATTAATGTTGGTCCCAGGGAACAGGTGATGAAATATACTTTCTGCCTTTCTTTCATTAGAGAGGGAGCCTGTGGTATCTACATTGTGGCCACTGTGTCCTGTGATTTTTCATAGTCATTTTTCTTTGTCATAAGGAAGTATTCTTTGGTACAATACAGTTGAGCTATTAATATGATAAAAGTCATGGAAAAATAAAACTGCTCAAAAAAATTTTAATTAAAAAGAGAAATACATATTTCTAATGATAAAGCAATCAATCCTTATGACAACATATCTCATCTGGATTGGTCACATAAATAGGATAGAAAATGGTAGAAATACAAGCAATTTGTGTAAAATGACTTGAGGTATGACATCTACAAATACAGAAGGCAAAAGAGAAAAGGGGTGCTGAGAATTCACTGCATAATATCTGAATATTTGCCCTGATTTGAAAAGACAAAATGATGGCTTAGTGGTCTCTGACTGAAAACTGCTAAAATTCCCCATGTTAAATAGAATATTAGAGCAAGAGAAGCACTTAGATATCATCTAGTAATAAGAAAATATGTCCATGAGGCCATGGTTATTGGGGCCTTGACATATGATTTCTGAGGTGTTATAAATGATTTTTGCAAGATTGCAGAGAAAGGGAGAAGAGTCATAACATTGGAGAAGGGCTAATGTTATATTAAATTTTAAGGGAGTGGGGGAGGGGCAAGTGGGATCTGCAAACTGTACATTTGCCTTCATTTTCTGATAAAATTCTAAAACAGAATAGTTTATGAACATTTAGAAAGGGAAGAAATGATTAGTATGAAACTATTGAGAGCTAATTTTTTATCCTAACCAATAATTTTCTTATTATTCCCATGTGATTTAATAGTTAGGATAACTGGTACTCAACCAGGAAATCCAGATTTGATTCCCAGTGGGATAAGGATAGCTCTTTTTAGAGGCATCATACTTTAGGGGAACTAAACTATAGATCAGGAAGACCTAGCTTCAGATCTTAGCCATTTAATAAGTATATGAATCTGAGGAAGTCACTCAATCTCACTGAGCCTCAGTTTTTTCATTTGTAGAGTGAGGATTATAAGACTTTCCCTAGCTCCCTAATAGAATCATAAATAAGAATAAAACAATATAATGCATGTGAAAATATTCGATAATTATGAAAAGTAGTTTCTATTGTTGTTCATTGCTTTGCTTTGTCTACCTTTTATTCTTAATAAAATTGTTTTTTAAAACTTGAAACTGCTCATGGCTAAGACCATTATACCTCCCCCCACTTATCTACCACCCCCTGACACATACTGGCTAACAAAAGTAGGAGATGTTAAATACCAAATGTTCATTGAGTGCTATTGGTTTCAAGGAGGCCAATAATGTAAGCCAAAGACTCTGGCTTAGGAAACTGGGGAGGAAATCAGAAGAACTAAGGCAAAGTAAGAATAAAAGGAAGACTTAAAAAGTTTCTGGCCTAGATTCTACCTAAACGTCTTCATTACATCTCTAAAAGTACATATTTGGATCCAAGACCATTTTCACAGCAAGTGTACACATAGCTTCCATGAAACTTTCTTGTACTGCCTGGGAAAGAGAGTTGACAAATACAGATTTGTCAAAAATAAATATTGACAAACTGAAGCATACCTAGGGGAAGGTGACTATGACTTTGAGTAGGATTAAAACCATGCCATAAAAGAAGAGATTAAGGGGACTAAAGATTTTCTTTGAAAATCTGGAGAAGTAATGACATAGGAGTGATATGATTGCTTTATTCAAATAATTAATTATAATCACCTCACATTTAATTAGCACTTCCAAGTTTACAAAATGCTATGAGACATATAGTGTATTATAATTGGAAACTGAGGCTGAAGAAAGTTAAGAGACTTATCCTAAAAGACACAACTAATAAATGTCAGAGACAGGATTTTGTGTTATGGTCTTTTGATTCCAATTCCAGATTTCTCTGCTATTCAATTTAATTCAACCAGTATGTATTAAGTGCAAAAAATGTAGTTTCCCTGCTAACAGTTTTATGCCAAAGACTGTAGAACAGGAACTATTCTACTCAAACTGGAAAATGAACCAAAGTATACCTACTCAAATGGATCTCCCTAGCATGACTATGTGCCTACGTTACTCAGACTATTGTAAGCATAAAAATTCATATTATATATATATATATGCATATATATTCATATATATGTATATCTTGAAACAGAAATTTCTAACCAGTTTAAAAGTCTTTTGAAGAAAATGTTTCAAGGGGCAGGTAGGTGTTGCAATGGATAAAACACTGACCCTGAAGTCAGGAAGACATGAGTTCCAAACTAGTCTCAGACACTTGATACTTACTTAGGCAAGTCACAAAGAAAAGGTTTCAGGAGATTTTGAATTCATTTGTTTAAAATATTATAACGCAATAATTTCTCATTATAGATATCATTTTTTAAATGTATACGAGGCAATACAGTGTCTGAGATCAAATTTGAACTCAGGTCCTCCTGACTTCAGGGCTGGTGCTCTATTCACTGCACCACCAACCTACCCCTGATAGCTTTTTTAAGTTATGATAGTCACTAAACCAAATGTCAAAATATTTAGAATTTAGAAAAATACTTTTGAATCACTGTATCCCAAAGTATTTAAGTAGATTTTCAAAAATAACAAAGTCTAATCAATTATATTGTTCTCAAAATTTTAATACTTTAGCCTGAGAAAAAATATTTTGTACTATTAAATTATTTTTAAAAATATTCCATTTTTTAGAGCTCAGACCAAGAAAACAGTGACCAAATCTATTTCAGGATCACATCATTGTGGAAGGACCTTTACAAACTCCTAATTCTAGCTCTGAAAGCAGTAACACAAAAAATCCTGAAGCTTAGGATAGTGTCTTCCCATCTCCAGATAAGTAGATCCCAACTTGAATGTAAAGTTAAAAATCAAGAAAAAGGTTAGAAAAATGAGCAACACCCCCCCCAAAAAATTGTGATGATAATAAGCCCCTACAATGTCGGGGAAAACCAAGAAATAAATTCAAAGTAAAACATAATGTGGAAAAAGTTACAAATAAAGCCTCAAAGAAAAATGCTGATTGTACCCAAGCCCAACAAGAATTCCTGGAATGATTAAAGAAAGTGCTCCAAGCAGCAGAGAAAAAATGGAAAAAAAAATAAATGAGTGATACAAGAAAATTATGAAAATAGATTTAACAGCATGGTAAAAGAGTCACAAGAAACAATGAGGACAATAATACCTAAAAAATAGATTTGACCTAATGGTAAAAAAGACACCAAAATTCACTGAAAAAGGCCTCCTGAAGAAGCAAAATAGGTTAAAAGAAAAAGAAGGTAAAGCAACTTTTTTTTCCTAAAGAATGAAAGAAAAAATAGAAGAAAACATGCAAAAAACTGACCTGGAAAATAGATTTTGGAGAGGTGTGAAAAATTCCCTAAATCACTACTGATTAAGAGATACAAACTAAAACAGCTCTGAGATATCACTTCATTCCTATTAGAAAATTACAGGTGCAGGAGGAGATGAGAAAAAAATAAATACAATAACGACCTGTTGGAGTTGTGAATTGTTCTAACTATGCTGGAGAACAATTTGAAACTGTCCAAAAGTTTACAAAACTATGTGTACCCTTTGATCAGTAAAATCATTACTAGATCTATACTCCAAAGAAATAAAAAAGAGAGAAAAATAACATGTATATATATATATATATATATATATATATATATATATATATACAAAAAATGTAAATATAAGTACCAAAAATATTTAGCAGTTCTTTTTATGGTGGTAAAGAATTGAAAATTGAGGGGATACTCATCAATTGAGGAATGACTGAATAAGTTGCGGCATATGATTGTGATGTAGTATTAATGTGCTGTGGGAAATGATAAGCAGGATGGTGTCAGAAAAAATGTGGAGAGACCAAATGAACTGATGCAAAGTGAGAACCAAAAGATCATTGTGCACAGTAACAACAATATTGTAATGATGATCAACTGTGAAAGACTTTACTACTCTGATGAACTCATGGACTCTGAATACAGATTAAAATATAACTTTCTTGCTTCTTTTTTTGTTTTTCTCTTTTATGTGATATATTAATATGGACATCTATTTTGAATTATGTATTTATGTACAATTAATTAGTATCATTTTGTTTGTCTTCTCTATAGGTAAGGGAGGGTGTGAGTGTAAGGGAAAGAATTTGGAACTCAAAACTCAAAAAGGAAAAAATTAAAAGGAATTTAATATTTTCTAAAAAATTCTTCTTTTTACTGGTCTTTTTAATTTCTGTTTCCATATCTGGTATAGTATTACATGTATCATAACATAGATTTAGAGATTTAGATCTGAAAAGTACTTTAGAGGGCATCAAGCTTCAATCCCCTTATTTTACAGATGAGAAAACTCAAATATTAAGTGACTTGTTCAAGATCACTCAGCTGTAAAAACATGAGAAGGAATTTGATCTCAGATCTTTCTTATTGTATGCCCCGTAGTCCACCATACCACATTTCCTCAAGAGAGACTAAGCAAGTCAGCCTTCAAGTCAGAAAGACCCAGGCTTTTTTTACATACTGATAATACCTGAATCAATTCTCCAAGGTTATAAATTGAAGAGAAGGTGTCAATGTGCCTTGGTATGAGGTATTTCTTTGAAATCTCAAATCCAGTCACAAAAAAAAATAGTTGTATAATATATTTGGATAAGTGCTCAAAGCTCCCCTCACCCAACAATAGTCAAAAACTATGATTCAAATGTTTGGAAACCACTAAGAAAGGGAATAAATATTTATATAACACTCAGCAAGGCATTGTTCAAAGAGTTCTTAAAAATAATATCTCATTTTATGTTCACCAAAATCCTGGGATATAGGTGCTATTAATATTTCTATTTTACAACTGAGATAATTGAGTCTGATGAAATTTAAACAGGACTTGCCTAGGATCACCCAGTTAGGAAAGATATGAAGTCAGATTTATACTGGGATTGTCCTGACCCTTGGTCTAGTACTGAACCACCAAATTCCTATATTTACCAGATAATTAAAGGGGGAAATTCTAAGAAGGGACAGTTTACAAGAGCAAAACAGCACTCTTTGATTTGATTTCTTTCCTTATTTTCTAGACTAGAAATATCTACTCTTGCTTCTACTGCCCTTTTAATATCTTTGAATTCTCTCTTTATTCTTTTCAACCTCATCAGTCTTAGCTTTATAACTTGAAGTAATCCCAGAAATCTTTTGATCAAATCTTTTTATTTTGTGGAGGAGGAAACTGAGCCTTAAAATAATTGATTTCCCTAAGGTCTTACAGGATCTCTGAACCCAGGTCTTCTGACTCCAAATCCAACACACTTTCCATTATATCATGATGCAATAGCCACAACTGAATTCCACTGCTTATATGTAATTATCAACAATCCACAGCTTAATATGCTAGCTTTGAATTTGTTAATAAGCATTCATTACATTGATAATGTAGCAAGGTTAGGAAGGTCAAGTGTCCATATACAAAATTATACAGAGAGTGGGTCTCCTGTATTTACTCATAAATCATCCTTCAGTCCTGTTCAATCTTTTTTTCAGTAACATTTAATTCTTCATGATCCTGTCTGGGGTTTTGTTGGCAGAGAGAGTGCAGTGATTTACCTCATTTTATCACTGAGAAAACTGAGACAAACAAGGTTTCCCAGGTCACATAGCTGGTCATTTTCTTAGCCTGGATATGAACTCAGGAAGATGAGTCTTCCTGACTTCAGTCCTATTGCTCCATCTACTGTGCCACTTAGCTGCCCTACCCTTCAGATTATTATGTGACTTTTCCCAATTTTAACTTTAGCATTCCACACTCTAGTGTAATCCATGGATATATTTGCATATTTGCTTACTAATAACTAAGCAACTAGATGGTACAGTGGATAGAGCATTGGCCTTGGAGTCAGGAGGACCTGAGCTCAAACCTAGCCTCAGACTCTTGCTGGCTGTGTGATGTTGAGCAAATTATTTAACCCCAATAGCTTTGCATCTAGGGCCATCTCCAGTCATCCTGATTCATATATGGCCACTGGACCCAGATGGCTCTGGAGGAGAAAGTGAGGCTGATGCCTTAGCACAGCCCCTCTCACTCACATCCAAATCAGGTGCTTGTCAAGGAATCACTTCATGATATCATGCTCTTCTTCAAGAATGAATGACAAACATCAACTTAGCTCAGAAACTCTACTAGCTCCTCAAATATTATTAAATTGAAAAAAATATCTTTTCCCATTTAGTAATATTAAACTCAGAATCCCTCCCAATTCATATGTACATACACACATCGGCATATTAAATGTCTATATTCAAGCATAAATATATTTACACATATGTATTTATATATACATACATTGATCCCCTTACATATGTACCTCTATGTCTAGCAGTTGGGAGACAATGGTGCTATTTAGGAGTAAAGAGGGGGCAAATTAATCCACTTTATGGATCTTACCGTCATCTCTCCAGATCCTCCTTGTGTTGGCCCCTTAGGCATGGTGTTTTCTCTAGGCACTCCTCCTCTGAAGGAAGGGTTTTCTTTCAAATCTACTGAGAAAAGAAAAGCTAAAGGGAAAATGTCTGAGGTTATTGCTGTTAAAGGAACTTCAATTACTCCCAGTCCTCCTAGCTGCTCATCTTGTTTGTTCTGACTAACCTGTTTGGGGAAGCTATAAAATATGCAAAAAAAAAATCTTCTGTACAAATATTGACCCCAATTCTAGGATGGTTCTAGTACTTATAAAATATACCACTTTATGCTCACACACACACACACACACACACACACACACACACACACACACACACACAGATCAGAAATTCTTCCTGAACAGAAATTCTATCTTCATACCTTTCTAGCAGCACAGCCTAGACTTCTCCCCCCTCCCCCTCCCTACTTTTCAGCTTCTTTTTATGTATTGTTTTACTTCCATTAAACTGTAAGCTCCTGAAGGTGAGAGATTATTTTTTGGCTTCCTACTTGAATTCCTATTTCCAGTGCTTAGCATAGTTCTGTCACATAAGAACTTAATAAAGACTTGTTCATTTGGCTTGAAATAGTTTCTCTTAATAATGATTTTAATGATTGGATGAACAAAAATCCCTATGTCCAAATAGCATGAATAGTTTGTTCATAAAGATTAAATGTACATTTTCATAATAAGAAAATGGAGTTTGATTATTATTCTGGGGTTTGATTTTCTATGAAGAAAGTGAGAAAAGAGAATTATTTAAGATGATTTGAGATAAACTATGGAGAAGGCAGAGAAAAGGAATAGGAAAAACTGTCTTCATAGAATTGTTATCTTTTATTGAGAAAAAGCATTATAAAGAGAATTATGAAGATTTTGTCTAGAGAGACATTTAAGAGTTTTAAAGATACTGTGGAAAGAAAACAAAGAAAGAATAAAAACATTTTCTCGAGGAAATTTTTTTTTAACTGTATCTTTTGAAGAAGATTAAGGAAATTCTTGTTTTGGGTTTTTTTTTTTTTAGGTTTTTGCAAGACAAACAGGGTGAAGTGACTTGCCCAAGGCCACTCAGCTAGGTAATTATTAAGTGTCTGAGACCAGATTTGAGCCCAGGTACTCCTGACTCCAAGGCCGGTGCTTTATGCCACCTAGCCACCCAGATTAAGGGAATTCTTAAGAAAGGACTGCACCTAATCCAAGTGAGCTGAATAGTGAAACTATGGTTCCAGAAGTCAGGAAAAGACATTTGTAGTTAAGAACATGTTTGGAGATTAGCCTAAGATCTTTCTAGGAAGAACTCTAGGAGAAGTGGTTAGAGTTGGATTTGAACTCAAGAAAACAAGTTCAATCCTCTCTCAGTGACAATGTGCCCCTGAGCAAATCACTTAACCTCTCAATCTGTTTCCTATAAAATGGGCATACTATTACCACCTACTTCACAGGGTTGACATGAGAACCAAATATAATGATACATGTAAAGCATTTTACCAACCTCAAAAGACTATTTAAATGATAGCTATTCACAGTAGTAGTAAAAATTATTTTTGCTATATATGTTATTGATGACATTGTTTAAAAAACATAGTCTGAAAATTTAATATTGATTTAATCCTAAATTTGTACTTCTTATAATTAGAAGCAAAATCAACTTCTCCAGCTTAGCATAATAATATTGATATTCTAAATATTTAATATAAGAGATAATAGCTAATATATGATACTAAATATTTTGAAACTTTAAAGTGGGAAGGCTGAACTTAATTTGTTAATCAAATTAGTAACTGTGCAATACAGTAACTAATATGTAATATAGTAACTAATGAGAAAATAGCCATACATAACTTCGTATTACTCATGGCAGTTGGATGAATTAGTTAATAAACATTATTAAGTACCTAATATGTGTTAGATACTTTGCTGATTACTAAGGAAGATGAAATATATGTGCATAATCACATACACACCTATATGTGCATATATGTGTGCACATATATATATGCATGCATATACATGTTTATGTATATTAAATGGTAAACTACTTGAAGATTGTCTTTTGCCCCTTTTTATGTTCCCACCACTTGTCTACATACGGTACATAATAGTGTGTCTGACTTATAGCAGATAGTTATTAAATGTTTATTGAGCATAATTTACATATGTGTGTGATTACACAACAATAAAGAAACAGGAAAAAAAGCTTTAGAACAAGCATGTGCCTTGCTTTTTAAAATTTTTATTTATGGAATAAAACATTTCCATGAAAGAAAAAGAAAAAAGATGATTACACATGAAACAGCAAATCTATTATATAAAACATACTATTCTTTTAAAATATGTAACTAAGGTTTCGCGTAAATGTCTTTTATTATTTTTATTGTTCCCTCTCCCCACTCAGCCCTAGGTTATCACTATATACATATTATATATATATATATATATATAAAATATATATACACACATACATAATAAATGTCCTTCTAAGAAGGGAGAAGAGAAAGGGTAAAATAGAATTGTCAGGTTGGATATGCCCACGAGGGTGAATTTAGCAAGACTCATATTGGCTTCTTGGACCAGACTGGTACTCATTGAGCTAGCTCTTCTCCAACTTCCAAGTCAATTAATTTCTCTTTCTTCTGTCCCAGGCTCCCATTCCTTCATCCCAAGTCTCTAGAAAGGCTGCTACTAGTCACCCACTCTCAAGTCAGACAGAGTAGGGGAAGCAGTGACCCTTCTCTTGGTTTTTCCAGTTATGGTTGCCTTAGCAGGATAGTGATGCTGCCTGAGCTACAAAGGTGATGTTGCAGTGGAAGCAGCTCCCATGCCTGCTTGCACCAATCTGTTGCTTACTCAGTTACCTGTCTCTTGTGAGCTTCTCTCTTGTGGCTACTTCTCCCTCTTCTCCTTCTTTAGTAATGAGAGAAGCTAAGTTCTCCAGACCAGTAGAAGAAATTTTGAGAGTTTCTTACCAGTAGGCAGCTGTTTTCTGATGTTCTGTTACATTCCAATGAAAATAAAAGAAATAATGAAGTTGGTAAGTACACCAAGTCAAAATTTGACTTTTTCCTTCAATTTCTACATATTGTTTCTAATTTTGCTTTCTGAGATCAAATACAAATTTAATCCCTTTCCCACATAACTACCCTTTAAATATTTGAAGACAGTTATGTTCCCCAAGTTTTTTCTTCTGGGCTAACCATCACCATTTCTTTCAATCAATCTTCATATGACAACTCAAGGCTAAACTCTGGTGTCCAGAAATGACCACCATATTCTAGCTGTGGTCTGACCAGGGTACAATATAAGAGAAAATTCATTTTCTTATCCTTGAAAGGTATGCATTTCTAAATTGAAGACAAGATTGAATTCTTTTCTTTTCTTTTTGGTTTGTTTTCTTTTTCTGGCTGTAATATCATACTGCTGAATCATTAATTGAACTTAAACCTCCTGTCCTTTTCATAGACTTCAGTCTAACTTCTATACCAGGTTTCTTTAGTACCAGTGTATAATTTTTTAAAACTAATTATAAAACCTTGATTCAGTACAAATGCTTGAATTTGTCAAAATAGTTTAGCATTCAAATGACATCAATCACTGTAGGTGATTCCCCTCAACTCTATCTTTATCTGTAGATCTTATATACATGTAATCTATACCTTTAGCTGAGATTTTTCATATGAAAAAAAATTAAGATAAAATAAAGGACAGAGGGCCAAGCACAGATTCTTTAGGTATCCCACTGATGACCTCTTTCTAAATTGACAATGAACCAATCCTGGCAACTCTTTGAATCTAGCCATTCTCACACTTCTAAATTGAAATATACATTTATTCAGACCACAAATCTTTTTGTTCCATAAAAAATTACGAGGCTTTTCAATGCAATTTACTGATAAAAATTCAGATAAATTGTTAGCATTTCCATATTAAATCATTCAATCTCTGGGAAAAATATCCATGTTAACAAAACCCCATGTCTTTCAAATTTAAAACAGGTAAACATACATAAATTATATAGATAGATCCATTATATCACACAAAATTATCATTTCAAATGCACATAATGGGGGTGGCAGGAGGTCATTACAGAGGAAATATCAGTCATAAAACCATTTAGGATCAAAAGTAAAGGATTGGAGTAGTCAAATAGTTATTTTGTGTGGGATAAAAGATATCTGGGGTTCTACCTTTTGACCTACTCTGTATTTTATGCTATGGGAGAAAATCTGACCTAGATGAATATGCTTCTGTTCCTAGAATTTTTTGAGTAATAGGGAAAGGAGTTATCAATTAATTTCAGTGTTTGATTATCTTCCAAACATGGGAAAATGGAATTCCAAATTTGGATTTCTAATTTTTCCATTGAGTCATCATTCTTCTGGTTGCCTGGAAGCCTTAAGTGCCAAGTCTGGTGGGATAAATAGCAGTGGTTGAGAACCCTGTGATCTACTGCCTTGCCTAGATCCTTAGGACAAGCATGAAAGCAATCATCTTTCTTGCCCTCCTGGGGGCTGCTGGTAAGTTTTTCTTGACCAGTCAACAAGTCTTTATGGAGTTTTCTCAGTGTACTAGATGTGGCAAGGAATTTTTAAAAATGAGTTTACTCAAAGTCCTTGTCTTCAACGATAATAGCAAACTGAAGAAATAAAACTAATGTGCGAAAATAAAAAGAAAGAATGTAGCTGTGACTAAAAGTTATTTCTCCTACACCAAAATGGGAGATGAATGTGAATTCTATAGAATATTTAGTAAAGGCTCCAACTTGAACTGACTTGTAAGAATAGGTAAGAGATGTGGAGTTTTAAACGACAGTTAGGGAAATGATAAGGTGTCCTTAGACAATTATCACCATCTTCTTCAGAAAAGATTTTATGAAGAACTCATTTATATGACTTCTATGATGAAGTCTTCACAAAGAGAAATCTATCTTTCTTGTCCTTTCACTCAGGAATCATTTACATGGAAGGGATACTGATTCTATTATATATCCATAGATAGTTTGTTCAATGAGTTTTGACAAATTATGAACATGAATGAGTAGTGAGATCTTTAGATGATATATATTCTATAAGGATTGTGAATTTCAGATAATACCTCCAATAATTAGATTGTTTGATGTGATCGTATTGGATAATAAAGGACTACTAATAATGGTATGATTAAAAGTGCTTATGTACAATAGGCAGGAGATTTCCCTCTTGTACTCATATATGTACTACAGACTTAAAAATCTGAAAGTTTCTCAGAGCCTCTAATGTTCCAGATTCATAAACTGAGGCTCAGAAATATAAAATTATTTCAACATGGTCAAAAAGATTTTGTAAAAGTATCAGATATGAAACTGGGCTGTTCAGTTACAAAGTCAGTGTTCTTTCCACTAAACTATATAGCTTCTCTAAGAGAAAAGAAAGATTGTCAGTTTTTTCGGAACAATCTTGGAAAAATTTTTTGGAAAATTTTTCTGGAAAAGTGGAAATTTCAGGAAGTGCTGTTGAACAGGAAATTCCTATCTCATTTCTTTCCCAGTTGCTTTCCCCACTGATGATGATGATGACAAGATTGTTGGAGGCTACACATGTGCAGCCCACTCCCTCCCCTACCAGGTGTCTCTGAATTCGGGCTACCATTTTTGTGGTGGTTCTCTCATCAACTCACAGTGGGTGGTTTCAGCTGCTCATTGCTACAAATCGTAAGTAACTAATAGCCCCATCTAAGGCAAGTGCTAAGTGCTAAGACCAAGTCCAGTTTATTCAGGGATGGGAAATCTCCAAAGAATCCCCAGGATTCGTAGATAAACTGGGATGGGGGGGGGAGTTATTCAAAGATATTTGTCTTCCAAAGTTGAAGTAGCTATCAATGAAATGTGTTTTTTATGTATAGAAAGAAAAGAGGCAAAGAAGAAATGCACAAAGGAAAATCATCAATCTACTTGTGAGAGAGCCTCTGAGCAGGAAAGACAGATGAACTTGCCCATGTGCAAAGGGAAATTAAACCATTATAACTATTTTCCTGATCCCTTTTGCTTGCCTCTCAGGTTAGATGACAAAGAAATTTCAAATCTTTAGGTATATCACAAGAAATTATTCATATAGGAGCTTAGTCAGTTGTGAGTGCTTACTGGGGAGTGAAACTGAGAACTAAATAAAAAGCTATGCCCTAGCCCCATCCTCAATTAAGATATTAAAGGAAGAAAGGGAAATTTAGGAAAGTTTAGATGCACCCTTGGTTGGCATTTTCAGAGAGCTCTCTCTCTCTCGCTGTCTCTCCATATTCCTAGTGCACAGTTGCTTGGTTAAACACTGACTGGGTTGCTATAGAAGGAAGTTGTGAGGACACAACTTCCTCTAAAGAAAGAGGTGGCAAGAGTTTCATTATAGTTGATAAGAGAAATATCTGGTTAACTGTGATTTAGTTTGGCAGGTATAACCAGTGTAAGGAATACAACTGAAATAAGGAAAAGAGAGAGTAGGCCTGCTTTGAATTGAGATGAAGTGATTCCCTAATTATATTGAGCAATAGAGGGAAAAACAAGGGGAGCAGGTTACTTAAGGATGCTCTTCTGTGTCCAACCAGCCGAATCCAGGTGAGACTAGGAGAGCACAACATTGAAGTCGTTGAAGGCACTGAACAATTCATTGATGCAGCTAAAGTGATCCGCCATCCTAATTACAATTCTCAGACTCTCAACAATGACATCATGCTGATTAAGTTGAAAACCCCAGCCACTCTCAACTCTCGAGTGTCTACCGTCTCTCTGCCCAGATCCTGTGCTGCCACTGGCACTTCATGTCTCATCTCTGGCTGGGGCAATACTGCCAGTGCTGGCTGTGAGTAACTCATACAGGGGGAAAAGAGCATTAGAAGTCAAAAAGTCCAACTTTCACTTCCCCACCCTACCCTTCCCACCTCAGACACCACACACATAAACACCTCCCATTTCTAGGATTCTCTGTTGAGGACCCAGGAACATGGAAGAGAGTTAGGGTCGTAACCATGCAGGTATCAACCTTAGCAAGGGCAAGGATTATTCAGAGGGTGGCTAAAAAGTTTCCATAATATTTGACTGATTAGTTTCTAGACATGGAGGAGGGAGGTAAGAAAGTAAATGGAGCTGTCTTCTTAGGTTTATAATCTTTTCATGGAGTAGGTCTCAGGGTTACCAGTATCTATCAAACCTGTTGTTGCTCATGATGACTTCATTTGACACCAACAACAGGCAAGGTCGATCAGTCATTTTCTAATATGAATGGATCTTTTAAGATACCAGAGAAGGAAGAGACAACCTCTAAGTTAAAGGACTTCCAAGGATACCACAAAGAATATATAACCATGTTCATCCTTGTTCCAAACAGCCAACTACCCAGATCTGCTTCAGTGTTTGAATGCCCCTGTGCTTTCTGATGCCCAATGTCGCAATGCCTACCCTGGACAGATCACCAACAACATGATCTGCTTGGGCTTTCTGGAGGGTGGAAAGGATTCCTGCCAGGTCAGTTTCTGTTCCACTCCCTCTCCATTCAGCTCAGATCCATTCTTTCCCTCTTTCCCATATTGCAACTAATCAAAGAGAATTAAAACTTGAAAAACTTCCTGAATTTGAGCCTATGGATAGAGGAAGATGGGATGATGCCTTGGGGATTGGGAACATCAAATAATTTCTTTCTAAAATAACTATATGATGATGGTGAGCAGATATAACGCAAATATTGTGCTTATCCTAATGCAGGCATCTCAGGGAGTAAAGTTGTGAATGGGACCCTAAAGAAAAAAATGAGATGGTTAAAAGAACTTTTAGTCAGCCACACCTTTATTCCATCTCTGCTCTGCTTCCTGAAGGCATAGACAAGAATAGGAGGAGGAGCTAGGAAAGATTGAAATGGGAAGGGGAAGGGGAAATAAAGAGACGGTTAGATGCTCAGGAAAACATTATCCAGAAATGAATGTCAAACTGAGTGTTATGGGCAAGAAGTCTGGCTCTAGGCTCTATTCTCTGACATAGGCTGAAGGAAAACTCTGACTAATTCTATTTTCCAATTCCAGGGTGACTCTGGTGGCCCTGTGGTCTGCAATGGAGAACTCCAAGGAATTGTCTCTTGGGGTTATGGCTGTGCCCAGAAAGGCAAACCTGGTGTCTACACCAAGGTGTGCAACTACGTTAGCTGGATTCAGCAGACCATTGCAAACAACTAAGCTGCTTTCTCTATGGTCCCTTTTCTCTGATCTAACCCTTTTGTAATTACAAAATATATAGAGCACTCCATCTACCAACCACAAGTGCAGAAATTGGATCCAAATAAATACTTTTGACCCTTATATTGTCTCATTTGAGTTTTTGTCCATAGGTACCTATTCTTTCCTGATACTGATATGGCATCTAGGGTGGGTATATAACTGGGATAAGTATAGCATTTATCCAAACACTACACTTTTTGGAAACCTCTCTAATAAAGAATGGTCATTTTCTCTTCCCCCTATTGACTGCAGGATTTTAAACACATTCCTTATTTCCTACTTCCACTTTCAATCACTATTCTGAAGGAATTCCTTGGCCTCTGTAACCTTTAAAGGAATTTTACCCCATCTATGAACTTTATTAATTTGCACCTGAACTATTGCAACAGTCTTCTAGTGAGGTCTTCCTATCTCAAGTTTCTCCCCACTCCAATCCAACTTCCATTCAGTCACTAAAGTGATTTTCCTGGAGCTCAGATCTGATCAGGCCACACCACCCTGACCCCTTGTGCCATTGTCAGGTCATTCATTTGACTTTTTTCCTTGCCACTGAACTTTAATGATTGGAGGAAAGCTCAAGATTGATGGACTACACAGCTTTGCCTCACTCAAATCCAACTGATATACAAGTCAAGATATTGCCCATTGTGATATCATTGGTCCTCTTCTAGAAAGAAGAATAAAGAGCACCCTATCCCCTAAATAAGTTCTATTAACTTTGTGTAGCCCTCAGAATTATATACAACATGCCCATTGTCAATCAATGCCTATAATTTATCCCTCTCCAATTTCAAAAGTCTTCTTTGTTCCAAGAACACTGACCTCCTGACTAGTCTGCCATCAAGATACTCCCTCTTTCAACTCTGAGTATATTCTCTGACTGGCCCCTATACTAAATCTGTGGGTTTCCTTTTTCAAGAAAGGTCAGGAACTTTTTGCAGGGTAGGGGGAAGGAGGGAGTAAACTTGGTGACATAGATTATCTCTAGTAGCCAATGAGAACTAAATGAAGCAAGAAAATTTAAGTGGTTCAGGAATGGTGGTAGAGGAGGGTGATAGGGTCATTAAATTCCATAAACTTTCCCTGAGATTGATCTCTTCCTTCAGTGTTAGACATTACCTGTATCTCTCAGGATCTTTCAGCTACATGTTTACAGGTTAGGTCAAATGAATTGTCTCTGTCCTGGGATAATTCTTATAAAATTGTTGAACTTGCTTCTTCCAAAGGGAAGTCTCCTTTCAGTATCTCTATTTAGATTTCTTTTCTTTTGTAAGACAAAGAAACTTTAAAGAATATTATGTTAGAAAGTGAAAAAAGGGCTGCCACCTATAACTATTCTGAAATATGTTTCTTTCCCTCTTTGTCTCTCTCTGTTTTTGTACACTATCCAATTGTTCAGATCTTAGTTTCCTTGGAAAGAAATTATGATGATACTGCCATGCTCTACCTGAAATCCAGTTCCCCATCTTCATGGAGCATCTGATTCTCTCCTAGTGGGGGGGATAACAGCAACTCACTACAACTTATCATGAGTGATCATGGCACAATTGTTACTGGCAGTCATTTAAACTTTAAGATTTTCTAAAAATTTAGGGCAGCTAGGTGGTGCAGTGGATGGAGCACCCATCCTGGAGTCAGGAGGACCTGAGTTCAAATACAACCTCAGATACCTAATAATTGCCTAGCTGGGTGACCTTGGGCAAGTCACTTAACCCCACTGCCTTAAAAAAATAAAATTTAAAAATAAATTTAAAAAGATTACCTAAAAATTTATACATATATACAGGGAAAGAAATTTAAATGAGACTATATCTCATGGAATATAATCAACTATTTACCTTTCCCTTGGGCTCTAATGAATTTCTGTGATACACAAAGGACAGATGTGATTGACACCTTTCCAAAATCTTCAATGAGTTTCTAGAGGATTTTTGGTTCTTTTGTCCCAGGTTTTTAAGTGAATAGTTTCCAAGTCAGACAATTCCAACATTAACTTTTATGAGACTGACATTCATAGAAACAGTTTATATAAAAAATGGGAATGTTGATATTTTGAACCTATGAGAAATAGAGGTTTAGATTTGCTGTGACCAAAAACTGAAATCCTACACTAGGGATTATTGAAAATATACTTTTCTGCATATAATTTATTATAACAAAACATTAATTCTGATATGAACTTTTCCTAACACATTAATCATGAAATAACCAATAAAATACAAAACAAAAAATACAATTGCTAATGTGTAAAATGTTTTTTCCACTAATAATTCCCTAAAATTCTGTGACCTTTTTGCTAACTCACTAAAAACACACTGATTTCAGATAATATTTACATTTTATTAGACATGAAATCTATTATGTCATATATACTCTAGGCCAAGTAAAATTCTTAAAACTAAAATCTTTTTTATCCTGGTTCTTGCCTTCTACTGTTTCAAACTGCAGTGTGAGGGCATTGTACTATATACTAAGGGAGAGAGGTCGCTGAGATTTTATTCATTGCTATTAGAAAATGTGAAGACTAGCAAGTTCTTGAATTCATCTGAGAACCCAAAGAACTTATACTATGCAACACTAAACTTGAGTTTTAAAGGCAAACAATGAAAATATATAAGGAATACATAAGGAACTCTTTACAATATTAGGGTGAATAAAACTATTGAATTGCCTAATAGGGTGCCAGTCACTCTACAAAGTCACATGCATTGTGTCTCTCATTTTTTTTTCTCTCCTGCAGAGCCCCAAATGTGTATGGTTGCCATTTCAAAAGAGAAAATGGGGTTACTCAAAAATCACCTGAATTTGTAAAGTCATAAAAGTTAACCATACAAATGTTGAGGACTGACCGTACTTAATAAACCCCCATCATGTTTCTGGAATGACTCTAGGTCCTATGGAGGAAGCATAAGAAATGAAACGCAATGTAGGCTCATAAAAGAATGTCACAGAACTTTTTAAAACCCCAAAGACTAGTACAATTCCACCATTTAACATACAACAAAATTGAAACAGGTAAAATGATTTAATCTGTGTCGCTTAGCTACACCACAGAATCACAGAATCACAGAACCACAGAATCTCTAAGATCCCTTCCTTATGTATCCCTATATAGAAAAGGATTCCTTTTACAACCTCTCCACCAGACATCCAGACTCTACTAGAAGACTTTCAGCAATGATGAACTCATTATCTTTCTAGATAGCACATTATCCTTTAGGACAATTATCTTTATTAGGAAGTTAGTGAACAAATTGAGATAAAAGCAGTCTTAAATATGTCTCTTCTCATCATAGAGTACTGCTCTAAATATGCCCAAAGATTATGGTAGGAATTAGGGAAAGAAAATTCATAATTGCGATCATGTTAATGAGATATGTTCTCCACTCTTACTGTAATAATTAGAGAGCCTTAAATTATTGAAATAATTAAGGAACTGAGGAGTCCTGACTGACATTCAGGATGGTTTGGAGGTATCTCGGAATGATCTCTTAGACTTCGTAGACCTTGACTCTATGCTTAACCCTTCCCCACCTTTGCTTGCTCCCTTAATGAAAAATCTGAGATCAAGAATCAGAAATTGATGCCTCCCTGGGTGGAGCCAATTTGGTGATATGAAACTAACATGCTCCTGGTGCTTTTCCCTATCAAACATAAATGAAGAGGCAGTTAGGTGGCACAGTGGATAGAGCACTGGCCCTGGAGTCAGGAGCATCTGAGTTCAAATCTGGCCTCAGACACTTAATAATTATCTAGCTGTGTGACCTTGGGCAGGCCACTTAACCCCATTGCCTTAAATAAAAAAATTAAAAAAATAAAAAAAAAACAATAAATGAAGCCTCTATGCTGACATTCATACATACTACAGATCCCACCAAGAAAAGGAGAAGATTCAAAGAGATTTTCAACTATAGATATTGTGGAGGACCTGTAGTGAAGGTTTGTCTCTGGGGGAAAAGGGGGAAGCAAAGTCCAGGAGGCAGGAGAACAGGAATGTCAGCAGGAGGCTTTTAGCTACAGTGCAATCTAAGCCCCAACAGCTTAAGAACAGCAGAGGTTCTGGCAGCTAGATAGTAAGCCAGTAGAGAGAATCCCAACCCCCCAAAAAAGTCTGAATTCAGAGAATACTATGGTAAAAGATGGGGCTGGGTCAGAAACCACTATTGTGTCAAAACCTGAACATAAAGGAGGAAAAAAATCTCTGCAAAGGCAAGGCCTAGACTGCATAGGTGACATCTTGGCCAATAACAAACCAGGGATCAGACCCCAGCCCCAGCCAAAAAAAAAAAAAAAAAAAAAAAAAGCTTGGATCAATACTCCCTACTCCAGGAGCATAGCAAAAACAGCAAAGACGAGCAAAAAGCAAAAGAGCTCTCACTATAGAAAACTACTTTACAGACAAAGATGATAACAAAGCCATATCTGAAGTAAAAAAAAATCACTCACAAGGGAAGTATCAAAATAGTCTATATATTGAACTCAAATACAAAAGCTCATTGAGGAGCTTAATAAAGAATTTAAAAATCAAAAAGAGGAAAGAGAAAAATAGAAAAAGGAAATGAAAGACATGCAGGAAAATTATGAAAAATTGACCAAAGAAATCAACTCCATTAAAAATAAAAATAACCAACTAGAAAAGGAAATACAGAAGCTAAGTGAAGAAAATAAAATGCTAAAAATTAGAATTGAACAAATAGAAACCAATGAATCTACAAGATTATAAGATTCTATCAAACAAAATAAAAAGACTGAAAAATATGGAGAAAATGTAATGTACTTTTTAGGGAAAATGAATGACCTAGAAAATAGATCCAGGAGAGACAATCTACAAATCATCAAAATACCAGAAAACCTGGACCAAAAAAAAAAAAGAACCTGGAAAACAACCATGCAGGAAATTATAAAGAGAAAACTGTACAAATCTAATAGAACAAGATAACAATATAACCATTGAAAGAATCCATAGAACCCTTTGAAAGAGACCCCAGGATAAAATCTCCAAGGCCTATAACAGCCATATTCCAGAACTCTCAAATAAAGGAGAGAATATTGCAAGTAGTAAAAAGAAAACAATTCAAATACAAAGGAAACACAGATTCACACAGTACCTATCAGCCTCAACACTGAAGGAACAGAAGACTGGAATATCATAATTTGGAGAGCAAAGGACCTAGGATTACTACCCAGAATATACTACCCTGAGCCTTTCAGCCTATACTTTCAGGGGAAAAGTTGGATGTTCAATGAAATAGAGAAATTCCAGAATTTTCTGACACAAAGACCAGAACTGAACAGAGAATTCACTCCAAATACATGAATCAAGAGCTAAATTAAAGAGTAAATGAAAAGAGAAGTAAAAAAACAAAACAAATGTTGGTCAAGACCATCAAACTGTATACAACCCTAAAAGAGAAGATATAACACTTCTAATTCATTAGAACTTTTCTTCTCTTAGGATAATGAAAGGGAAGAATATAATTGAAGAGAATGAACCTAAAAGATATGGCATAATTGGGTCTTATCTCTCCACTGAAGAGGCTCAAGATGACATCACTATGTTTGAGACAAAAAGCCTTGAAGAAAAGCAGGGTTGTTAACTTTAAACTTGTGCCCCATTATCCTTTGACCTACTTTAATTCTACTGTGCTTGGCACTTTGTCTAAGGAAGGCATCATAAACTGGGTGGTCCTGAGATAGTGACTATAATTTACAATCATTTGTAATTTCTCAGGTGGGACCTCCAGAGTCTCCTAGTACTTAGAACCCTTGAATTAATTAGATTAGGATTTAACTTTGCCCATGGTTCATTTAACAAAGGGTTAAATACCCTGGGGTGGGTTGTAAAGTGGGAGAGAGAGAATAAGTGGGGGGGGGAGGCAAAGTGTGAAAGACAAAGGGCTTTGCTTCACTTAACAAGGGGTTAAGTACTCTGAGCTTGAATGTGGAAGGAGGAAGGGGAGTAATATTTGAGAAAAAAATAGGGTTAGGGGAGGGGTACAAATAGTTCAAGAAATGAATGACACTTTGGCTCATGAGGAGGATTGTGTGTACTTGAAAGATACTTGAAAAAAAGGATTAAGGTAAAAAATTATAATTATAATTTTATGCAATTTGAGTCAATGCTGCTTATTAAGCAATCAAGTAAACAATTTGTGATGATATCTTGATAACAATATGAGCCTATCAAGCAATCAAATGATCAAACTGTGATTATAATAGTATTAGAGCAATAAATAACACCATGGGAAGAGGCACAAAGATTTATAATTTTTGAGGGAAAGAAGGGAGAATGTGAGTGCTGAGTAAATTCTATTCCGTAGATTTAGCCCAGAGAGGGAATAATATACCTTCTCACTTGGGTTTAAAAATCTAATCTAATTTATAGGGAAGGGGGGGAGGGCAGGGAATGGGAAAGGGAAAGATAAGGGAAGAAGATAGTGATAAAAGGGGCGGCAAAGATATAAGTGAAAATAAACCGAGTTAAATTTTTAAAAGAAAAGTCAAAAGGGAAAGGTAGGAAATTTTTGGTGAGGAGGAATAAGAGAAAAGGAAAGAGAAAAATATAAATGAAGAAAGATAGCATGGAGGAAAATACAGAATTAGTAATCTTAATTTGTAAATGATGAATTGTCCCATAAAACAGAAGTGGATAGCAGAATGGATTAAAAACAAGAATCCTATAATACATTGTTTACAAGAAATACATTTGGAGCAGAAAGATATACACAGGGTAAAGGTAAAAAGTTGGAGCAAAATATATTATGCCTCAGCTGAAGTAAAAAAAATCTGGTGTAGTGATCCTAATCTCAAATAAAGTAAAAGCAAAAATCAATCTTTTTTTAAAAGGGATAAGGAAGGAAACTACAGCTTCTTAAAAGGCACCATTGGTAATAAAGCTATAACATTACTAAACATGTATGTACTTAATGGGATAGCATCCAAATTCCTAGAGGAAAAGCTAAGTGAATTACAAGGAGATATAGACAGCAAAACTTTAATAATGGGAGACCTCAATCTCCCTCTCTCAGAACTAGATAAATCTAACAACATAAACAAGAAAGAAGTTAGGAAGGTGAATGAAATCTTAGAAAAGTATGATAGAGAAGAATATACCTTTTTCTCAGCAGTACATGGCTCCTACGCCAAAACTGATCATGTACTAGGGCACAAAATTCTTATAATCCAATGCATAAAGGCAGAAATAATAAATACTCACTTTTCAGACTATGATGCAATAAAAATTACATGTAATAAAGGGTCATGGAAAGATAAACCAATAGCTAATTCAAAATTAAATCACTTTATCTTAAATAATGGGTGAATCAAACAACAATTAATAGAAATAATCAATAATTAAATACAAGGAAATAATAATAATGAGACATCATACCAAAATTTATGGGATGCACCCAAGGAAGTTTTGAGGGGAAACTTTATATCTCTAAATGCCTATATGAATAAAATAGAGAAAGAGGAGATCAATGAATTGAGTATGCAACTAAAAAAACTAGAAAAAGAACAAATTAGAAAATTAGAAATTCTGAAAATCAAGGGAGAGATTAATAAAATTGAAACCAAGAAAGCCATTGATCTCATAAATAGAACTAAAAATTGGTTTTATGAAAAAGCCAATAAAATAGACAAACCTTTGGTTAATCTGATTTTAAAAAAAGAAAGAAACCAAATTACCAGTATAAAAAATGAAAATGGTGAACTAACCAACAATGAGGAGGAAATTGAAGAGATAATTTGGAGTTATTTTGCCAAATTATATGCCAATAAATTGGATAACTAGAGTGATATAGATGGATATTTACAAAAATACAAACTCCCCAGATTAACAGAAGAGGAAATAAATAACTTTAAAAACCCATTTTAGAAAAAAAAGATATTAAACCATCAATAAACTCTGTAAGAAAGTCTCCAGGTCCAGATTTACAAGTGAATTCTACCAAACATTTAAGGAATTCCTATTCTACCTAAAAATTAGAAGAGAAAGGAGTTCTGCCAAACTCATTTTATGACACAAACATGGTATTGATACCTATACCAGGAAGAAGCAAAACAAGGAAACTTATAGACCAATCTTCCTAACGAATAATGATGTAAAAATCTTATATAAAGTTTTAGCAATGAGACTACAGAAGTTATTTCTAGGATAATATATCATGATCAGGTGGGATTTATACCACGTAGGTAGGAATGTTTCAACATTAGGAAAATACTCAACATCATTAAACATATCAATAGCAAAACCAACAGAAATCATATAATTATCTCAATAGATGCTGAAAAAACTTTTGATAAAATATATCACCCAGTGCAGCTAGGTGGCACAGTGGATAGATCATGGGCCCTGGAGTCAGGAGGACATGAGTTCAAATTTGGTCTCAGACATTTAATAATTGCCTAACTGTGTGACCTTGGGCAAGTCACTTAACCCCATTGTCTTAAATAATAAATAAATTTTTTAAAAAATACAATGTCCATTCCTATTAAAAACACTAGAAAGTTTAGGAATAAATGTAGTTTTCCTTAAAATACTAAGTGGTATCTATCTAAAATCATCAACAAATATTATATATAATGGGAATAAACTCGGGGCAATTCTATTAAAATCAGGGGTGAAACAAGGATGTCCATTTTCACCATTACTATTCAATATAGTATTAGAAATGCTAGCAGTAGCAATAAGAGAAGCAAAAGAAATTGAAGGAATTAGAATTGACAATGAGGAAGCAAAACTTTCACTCTTTGCAGATTATATGATGGTATACCTAGAGAACCCAGGAAACTACTTGAAACAATTAACAAATTCAGCAAAGTAGCAGGATATGAAATAAACCCACATAAATCATCAGCACTTCTATACATGAACATCAAAGCCCAAGAAGTGTAGTCCACTTAAAATAGCTATAAACAATAATAAATACTTGGGAATCTACCTCCCAAAACAAACTCAGAAAATGTATGAACACAATTATGAAGCTCTTCTCACCCAAATAAAGTGAGATCTAAATAATTGGAAAAATGTCAAATGCTCATTGTTAGGTTGAACTAATATAATAAAAATGACAATGCTACCCAAATTAAATTACTTATTCAGTGCCATACCAATCAAACTACCAAATAACTACTTTACCAAGCTAGAAAAAAGAGTAACAAATTTCATTTGGAGCAACAAAAGGTCAAGAGTAGCATGGGAACTGATAAAAAAAATGTAAAGGAAGGTGACCCAGCCCTACCGCTAAAACTATGCTATAAAGCAGCAGTCATCAAAACTGACTGGTACTGGTTAAGAAATAGATTAATATATCTGTGGATTAGGATAGGTTCCAAAATTGCAGTAAATGACTACAGCAATCTGTTTGACAAACCTAGAAACATCAGTTTCTGGGATAAGAACTCACTATTTGACAAAAAAATGTTAGGAAACCTGGAAATAGTATGGCAAAAACTAGGTATAGATCCATATCTCACACCCTATACCAAAACAAGGTAAGAATAGGCATAGGATTTAGACATAAAGAGCAATACCATACATAATTTAAGAGATCAAGAAATATTCTGTCTATCAGATCTATGGAAAGGGGATAAATTTATAACCAAACAATAATTAGAGCAAATTTTAAACTATAGAATGAATGATTTTGGTTATATTAAATTAAAAAGACTTTGTACTAATAAAATCAAAGCTGCCAAAATTAGAAAGAAAGCAGAAAGCTGGGAAACAATCTTCACAACCAGAAATTCTGATAAAGGTTTCATTTCTAAAATATATAGAGAATTACATCAAATTTATAAGGTCACAAGTCATTCCCCAGTTGATAAAATGTCAAAGGATATGAACAGACAGTTTTCAAATGCAGAAATTAAAGCTGTATAAACAATATGGAAAAATACTCCAAATCATTACTGATTAGAGAAATGCAAATTAAAACAACAATGAGGTATCATCTCACAACTATAAGATTGGCCAAGACAAAAAAAAAGGAAGATCATCAATGTTGGAGAGGTTGGGACATTGATGTATTGCCAGTGGAGTTGTAAACAAATCCAGCCTTCCTGGAGAGCAATATGGAACAATGTCCAAAGAACAATAAAACTGTTCAAAACCTTTGATTCAGCAATTACAATTCTAGGTCTATGCACAGAAGAAATTATAAAAAAAGGGAAAAGTCCCACACGTTCCAAAATATTCATAGCAGCTCTTTTGGTAATGTCAAAGAACTGGAAATTGAAGGGATGCCCATCAATTGGAGAATGGCTAAACAAGTTATGGTACATGAATAGTATGGATTATTACTGTTATATGAGAAACCATAAATGGCTGAACTCTAGAGAAGCATGGAATGACTTATAGGATCTGATGCTGAGCAAAGGGAGAAGAACCAAGAGAACAATATACACATTAACAACAATAATGTAAGATGAAGAACTTTGATGGAGAACTAGGACAGCTGTATTGGACTGGCTGCAGACTAAATTATCCCCATTCAGAGGAAGAAAAACAAAACAAAACAAAACACACAAAAAACCTCCTTCAGAATGTGATGAATACTTTATAAAAATTATCTCAAGTATCTCTTTCCTTTAAATCCTAATTTCTCATACCAAAAATTACTAATTTGTAAACATATTTATCAAAATATGGTGGGAAGGAAGGGTGGAAGGAAATTTTGTAACTTAAAAATATACATGTGCATATGGATAAAAATAAATAAATAAATGATTTTTTTTTTAGTTTTTGCAAGGCAATGGAGTTAAGTGGCTTGCCCAAGGTCACACAGCTAGGTAATTATTAAGTGTCTGAGGCTGGATTTGAACTCAGGTACTCCTGACTCCAGGGCTGGTGCCCTATCCACTTGCCACCTAGCTACCCCAATAAATAATTTTTTGTTTGTTTTATTTTTGTAAGTTTTTGCAAGGCAAATGGGGTTAAGTGGCTTGTCCAAGGCCACACAGCTAGGTAATTATTAAGTGTCTGAGGCCAGATTTGAACCCAGGTACTCCTGACTCCAGAGCCAGTGCTTTATCCACTGTGCCACCAAGCCGCCCCGCCAATAAATAATTTTTTAAAAAAAGAATTAGAAATCAAGGGGATGCTCATCAATTGGGAAATAGCTAAACAAGTTATGGTACATGAATACTATGGAATACTATTATTCTATGAGAAAGCATAAATGGTCAAACTCTGGAGAAGCATGGAATGACTTACAGAATCTAATGCTGAGTGAAAGGAGCTGAACCAAGACAACAACATACACATTAACAACAACACTGTGAGATGAACAACCTTGATGGAAGCAACTCCTCTCAGTAGTTCAGAGAGCTAGGACAACTGTATTAGACCAGCTCTGGACAATGTTATCCCCATCTAGAGGAAGATAAAACAAAACAAAACAAAACAAAAAACCCCTTCAGAATCTGATGAACACATTATAAAAATTTCTCTTATGTATCCCTTAATCCTTTTTTGTCATACTTACAAACATGTTTATCAAAAATATGTGTATACAATGCCAACCTGACTGTTCACCACTGAGGGGAGGGGGGGGTGGGATGTGAGGGTGGAAGGAAATTTTGTAACTTAAAATTATAAATATTCATATGGCTGAAAAATATATAAATAAATTAATAAAAAAACAAACACATAAGGAAACAAACAAATGAATGAATGAACAAAGGAATAAATACAACAAATAAATAAATAGATAAGTAAATGAATGAACAAATAAAAGTATATAAAAACATCTGAGCTCAATCTAGGAGTTCTTCAATCCAATATAAAGGAAAAAAGACAGCAGGTTTGGAATTGCTCAGTCATGATCAAGCACCATGATTTCAGTCTTAAAAACCTGGACAACAGCTACCTCATGCTCATTAAACTATATAAGTCTGCCAGTCTCATCAAACATGTGGGCACTGTGGCCCTGGATGTTGTTTCTTCTGAAACTAAAAGATGTTTCAGCCCACAATGGAGTCTGTAGGAAGTCCAATACAGCTGTCCTAGCTCTCCATCAAGGTTCTCCATCTCACATTGTTGTTGATGTGTACATTGTTCTCTTGGTTCTCCTCCCTTTGCTCAGCAACAGATCCTATAAGTCATTCCATGCTTTGTTTTGTTTTGTTTTGTTCTTCTTCCTCTGGATGGGGATAATTTAGTCTGCAGCCAGTCCAATACAGTTGTCCTAGCTCTCCATCAAGGTTCTTCATCTCACATTGTTGTTGTTGTTGATGTGTATATTGCTCTCTTGGTTCTTCTCCCTTTGCGCAGCATCAGATCCTATAAATCATTCTATTCTTCTCTAGAGTTCAGCCATTTATGGTTTCTCATAGAACAGTAGTAATCCATAGTATTTAAGAGAATTTTTTTTTAGATTTTTGTAAGGCAAATGGGGTTAAGTGGCTTGCGCAAGGCCACACAGCTAGGTAATCATTAAGGGAGGCTGGGTTTGAACTCAGGTACTCCTGACTCCAGGGCCGGTGCTCTATCTACTGTGCCGCCTAACTGCCTCAAAGAGAAATTTTTATAAAGTGTTCATCACTGTAAGTGCCCATGAGGAACACTGGGTCATCTGGATTACTGGAATATATTAGAAAACTAAAAGAGCAGTAGGGGATATGGTCTAGAAAGGGATCCAATAAAAACTTGAAATTTCTGTGGTCACATATTCTATCCATTAAATTAATATAAAAGAAAAGGTGCTGTACTTTGTAGTCAGAAGACCTGGATTCAAAACATAGTTTTGACATTTATTAGCTATAGCAGAAAGCAAAATATAGATCTGACAGTTCATTAATTTTCTTAGATTATCATTAAATATTTTTACATAATACTGATTAGTGTTAATTTACAAATCAAATTTGTAATCTAATTTACAAATTAATATTCATTTCTAAATCAAATTTGTTTCAACTTGGGTATGTGAACCGATAGATTTGAGAGATTTTTTGTTTGTTTATTTTTGCAAGGCAATTGGGTTATATGACTTGCCCAAGGTCACACAGTTAGGTAATTACTATGTTTCTGAGGCCAGGTTTGAACTTAGGTCCTCCTGATTGGAGGGTCATTGCTCTATCCACTGCCCCACATATCTGCCCAGGATTTGTATGTGTATTTGTATTTGTAGTGTAAGTGTCTATTTACAAGTACATTGATTTTAAAATCTACAATTGAATTCTTCACAGAATCTTGGTAGACATTATCAAAACTTTCTAAAGGTCTGTGACAAGAGGTGCCATTTTCCCATGATGACAAATATCAAAGTAGTCAGTATCCTGGCAGAGTGACTGGTAAATAGCTGGGAAAGTCATTTAATCTCTCTAAAACTCATTTTTCTTAAAGGTAAAAAAAATCCTTGGCCTAACTTTATTTCACAAGCTGTTGTAAGCTAAGTCTTTGTAAACCAAAAATTGCTTTAAATTGATGGGGGGGGCAGGAGGAAGGAAGATGCCATGAAGGGATTGCTTTTTAAATGAATAAAAAAGGAAGGGAAAACAGAGAGCCCTTGATTCCACTTCACTGGACTTCCTTGAACCCAAATTAGAGTCACAGTTGCATTTAGCCAAGTCTTCACTGTTGGAGTCACTCTTTTTATTGAAGTATCCCTAGAAGTAGGCCCTAGATGCTTCTTCTGAGAAACAGAAATGAATGTAGAGGTGTTCTGATAAATGGTTAACAAATAGTTTTCTGGAAAAAATGACATATTCTTATGTTTAATCAATATTTTATCACCTTGTTCACTGCATACTTAAGTTTAAGACAATCAACAAAACCTTGATCTGTCACATTTGTCTAATTCTGAAGTATCAATATTTACACTGAAAAAAATTTATTATTCAGTTCTCTAATTGCATTAAGATGGTTCTGGCACCTTCTGTTTAACAGTTTATATTATTATTATTACAACCAACCATTAATATTATTAAGTAAGTGGAGGAGCCTCTGAGGGAGATGCAAATATGAATAAAATAGTCCCCTGCCTTCAATAAAGCTTACAGTCTAGTAAGGGGAATAGGTATATATACAAGTCACAATAATAAATGATAAAATAGTATGAGTCAGTGAGTAAATATTTAACTCTTTACTATTTGACAATCGTTGTACTCAGTCCAGAAGAAACAAAAACAAAAGGGCAAATGTACAGTTCAAACCTTCAAGGAGCTAACAGGAGAGGAAACACGAAGTTAAATATGTTTTCCTACCTATATATCAAAATACACATATATGTATGCATGCATATATACATACATGATATAAAGTATGTAATCTATGCAATTGGAATAATTTCAGAAAGAACACCTAAGCAATGTGGGGAACCAGGAATCATAAGTAGAAACTGTCTTTTTTTAAAATTTATTTTATTTTTAATTTTTGGAATAAAACAAGCATTTTCATAACAATACAATAAAGAGATACTTACACATGAAATTAAAATCTTCTATGAATCACTTGATTTCAAATATACAACAGAATTATCATATAAATTTCTTTATTCCTATTCTCCCTGCCTAGAGATGGCTACATTAGAAGTATATCTGTCAATCATCTATCTATCTATCTATCTTTCTATCTATATTTACATGTAGGTATATCTAAATACACACAAACACACACACATCAGTTCTTTATCTGGATGCAGGTAAAATCTTTCTTCATAATCCTTTATAGTTAATTTGACTATTTATAATATATAAATAAATAAATAGAAGAAATAAATAAAACAGAATAAAACATGCAGAACAACTGACCTGGAAAATAAATCCTAAGGAGATATGAAAATGTCCTAGATCACTACTGATTAAGAGATACAAATTAAAACAACTCTAAGATACCACTTTAAACCTATCAGAAATTGTAGATCTAAGAGGGGAGGAGGAAAAAAATAGATTCACTAATAAACTGTTGGAATTGTGAACTATTCCAACTATTCAGGAGAATAATTTGAAACTATGTCCAAAAGGCTGGAAAACTATATATACCCTTTGATCAGCAAAATCACAACTAGATCTGTACCCCAAAGAAATCAAAAGAGAGAGAAAAATAATATATGCATATATAAAAATGTACATATATATGTAACAAATATTTATAGCAGCTCTTTTTATTGTGGCAAAGAATTGAAAATTGAGGGGATACTCATCATTTGAGGAATGACTGAATAACTTGCAGCATATTATTGTGATGGAGTACTAATGCGCTGTGGGAAATGATAGGCAGGATGGTTTCAGAAAAAACATGACAAGACCAAATAAATCGATGCAAAGTGAAGCAAAAAGAACGAAAAGATCATTGTGCACAGTAATAGCAATATTGTAATGATGATCAGCTGTGGAAGACTTGACTACTCTGATGAACCAATGGACTCTGAATATAAATTGAAATTGCTTCCTTTTTGTTTTGTCTTTTCACATGATATGTTAATGTGGACATATATATTGAATGATTTATATGCAAGAACAATTAATTTGTCCCATTCAATTTGTCTTCTCAGTGGGTAGGGGAAGGGGTGAATGGAAGGGAAAGAATTTGAAACTCAAAACTTGAAAAAAAGAAAACTTAAAAACAATTTAATATTTTATTAGTGTTCTTAATTTCAGTTTTTGTTTCTGGTATATTATACATTGTATCACATGTATCATAAGATCATAGATTTAGATCTGAAAGCACTTTAGAGGCCATCAAGCTTCAATTTCCTTATTTTATATATGAGGAAACTCAAAGATTAAGTGACCTGTTCAAGATCACACAGCTGATAAACTCATGAGGTGGAATTTAAACTCACATCTTCCTGATTCTATGTCTTGTACTCCATTCACCAAATCACATTTCCTTAAGAGACACTAGCAAGTCAGCCTCCAAGTCAGAAGAACCTGGGCTTTTTATATATACTGACTATGCCCAAATCAATTCTCCAAGGTTATAAGTTGAAGAGAAAGTGTCAATGTGCCTCTCAACTCCTCTCAGGAAATATATAAATATATATATATATATATTTTTTTAATATATATATATTTAAATATATATATATATAATAAATATATATATATATATATATATATATATATGTAAAGGTATGTAATTTATTTGGATAAGTGTTCAATGCTTCATTCTCCACCCCCCCCATAATCAAAAACCATGATCCAGAAGTTTGGAAACCACTAAGAAAAGGAAGGGAATAAACATTTATATAACACTTAATTGGCACAGTATTATTCCAAGAGATGTTAAAAATAATGTCTCATAGGTGCTATTATTATTTCCATTTTACAATCGAGATAATTGAGTTGATAAAATGTAAACAAGACTTGCCCAAGGTCACACAGTTAGGAAAGGTATGAAGTCAGATTTATACTCAGGTTTTCCTGACTCTTGATCCAGTATTGCGCAACCAGCTTCCTATATTTACTAGATAATTAAGCGGGGAAGGTTTTTTATTTATTTTGAGCTTTACAATTTCCCCCTTAATCTTACTTTCCTCCCCCCACCCCCACAGAAGGCAATTTGCCAGTCTTTACATTATTTCCATGGTATACAATGACCCAAATTGAATGTGATGAGAGAGAAATCATATCCTTAAGGAAGAAAAATAAAGTATAAGAGATAGCAAGATTACATAGTAAGATATCAGGTTTTTATTTTCCTAAATTAAAGGCAATAGTCCTTGGTCTTTGTTCAAACTCCACAATTCTTTCTCTGAATACAGATAGTATTCTCCATCACAGATAGTCCCAAATTGTCCCTGATAGTTGCACTGATGGAATGAGCAAGTCTATCAAGGTTGATCATTGTCCCCATGTTGCTGTTAGGATGTATAGTGTTTTTCTAGTTCTGCTCATCTTGCTCAGCATCAGTTCATGCAAATCTCTCCAGGCTTCCCTGAATTCCCATCTCTTCTGGTTTCTAATAGAACAATAGTGTTCCATGACATACATATATACCACAATTA